>NW_010390167.1:126830-128681 GCF_000710305.1 Buceros rhinoceros silvestris | reverse complement strand
TTGTGTTTTTTTTTTTTTTTTTTTGCTGCCTCTCCATGTCTTGAGGTGGATACCGTGATGATACGGATGTTGCTTAATAACCAAGAACCAGAGGAGACCGCTGAATTCTGTTGAAAACAGTGGCCTGATGGAGGAGAATCGCTCTGAGGCAGTAGCCATGCTGGGATTTTACCTGGCTTCGATATACGCTCAGATATACTAAATGAGCAGTGCCTTTATTTCATTAAACTGATGAGTTGCCTTTCGTTTGGAGATGACTGCTCTAACAAATAAGCAATCTCTTCTTTCTTTCACTATTTAAAAAGCAAAATAAAAACCTAATGTGCCTCATGGCACTGACTTAGGAAAATGCAGCCAAGTCTGAATTTGTAGGCTCTAAACACAGGGTGAGGTGGGAAAGGGGTTTGTGTCTGTTCAGACATCACATTTGTGTAATCACTTGTTAGAGATCTCAGGCTAAGCCTCTCTGATTTATTTCCGTACCGTAATATTAATCATGTGCATTTGGTTTTTAATTTGCAATTCTGCTTTTAGATGCTGAAACAAGAGCCACATTCTTGGGCTTGTCTCAAGCAGCAGCTCCAAGAAATACTAAGTTTCCTCTCAGACATGAAGGGCCTAGACTCGTCCTTTGCCAAGGCCACATAGTTGTGTCACCCACTTAGGGCAGCAACAAATGCACATAAAATATTCCCAAAGTCTGTTTGGTTTTTTTTGCAGAGATTTGGAATACTAACAGGACGAGCATTGTGTCGTGCTGCACGCACAGGTATGATCCTGCACCAAAACTGTGGCTTCAAAGGGATGATTTCTGAGGGTAAAGAAGAATCCGAGAGAGCAAAAGGTCATGCAGCCCAGCCTGCCTGAGCGTTGTCAAATCCCATCTGCTTGTCTCCTCTCCACAGGGCAGAACACATTGGATTACTGCACGCTCAAAGTTCAGCACACCACTTGCACTTTTCCTGGCAAAAGAAAGCCTTATAGGCTTTGGGGGCTTGTTAGGACTTTGAGACTGTCATGCTACAGGGTTTTATTCCCTGGGGTGCTGTTAAAGATAGAGACATACAGTTCAGAGCTGTCATACTGGCCAGCAAGTGGAAGGTAGAGATTGGAAAAAACGTAATTTCTTTTGACTTTATCTTAAGGAAAGTAAAACAGTTTGATGATTAGATGTGTGGGACATAGTGCCTTGATGTCTACTTGAACTAATTTCTTCATCTTCGTAAAAGAGCACTGCTCCCCCTTGGCTACTCAGGAGAGAAGGTCATTTTTCAAAAACTTTATTGGACAGAAGTCTTACGGATAAACCCCTGGCACTGCTTTCTAAGTGGAAGTTTCCCTCTACAGCTAATCGTAGAGGACTGGTGCAAGTTCCACAAGTTTCCAGAAGAGTTAGAAGGAAGGAAAGTAGCTGCTGAATTCTTGCGCATTAGTGTGTGCAGTTCCAGCAGTACAAAATGAAATAGTATTGCATCTTTCATCTGCTGGCTTCTGTAACATTTAAATATTTGTTTAATTTTTCTGTTGGAAGGGAAGGAATGCAGTGGTTAGAAATAAAATGGGTGGTGATCAGCAGTAATGGGTAAAGAAGGGCTTGGTCCTTCCCTCCCCATAGGACCCAGTGCCTCCTAGCGAGCAGAAGTTCATCTCACCTTGTGGGCTGGGCTCTACAGTTTAAACAAGTTATAGATAAATCTGTGATAACTTTAAGGTCAGTCTGCAAGCTCAAGACCTGCTTAGATTCCTCTGGGCTTCTTCCTTGTTACAAAATTAAAGCAGGTTATTTTTGAGCCTGGTGAAGACTGTTCTGGCTGGCTGGTTTGGATCGGTGTTTTCACTGGGCTGAGAGCT
>NW_010390167.1:126010-126680 GCF_000710305.1 Buceros rhinoceros silvestris | reverse complement strand
TCTTTCCCTGTGCCCATGTTACCGTTGGCAGCTGATGTCTAATCTTTGTGATTTGTGGGAGGTTGTGATGCTCACTGTGCCTTCCTCTCATTCCTATTTCTTGTATCCCAGACAGATCTGCGTTCAGCAGATGGGCTTGGCCTTTTTTTCTGCACTTCTGAACGAACTGGATCTACCTTCCAGTTCTAAGAGCCATCTCCAGAAGCAGGGCAGTAGTCCAGGCACTGGTGAAGCCAGTTTCCCTTAGCATGAACGAGTTCCGAAAAAGATGTGCCTCCCTCGGGAATACCCTGTGCTTGTGGGCGTCTGTATCTTCTGTAGAAGGCGTTGTTGCTCTGAAGTGTGGAGCCAGTGGAACAACTGAGTACATGGATGCTCTTCAACTCGAGTTTTCATTTGCTTTTAATGTGCCGGTTTGATGCGTTGCTCCCTGACGCTGCTTTCCTTACTATAGGCACGGGAGAGGACATTCTGGTCACTGAGGAAAGGTTCGGTTTGTTGTGGATATAAAAGAGTAACTCTTGGAAGTGCAAAACTTCAAGTAATTCTTTACTTTTAGTAGTAAGAGTACTCAGTGGCATGGTGATGCAGTTAACATTAGTGCCAGCAATATGGATGTGAAAAGCATACTGGTGATGTCTACCTTTTAATCCGAACAGATGGGGAAAGA
>NW_010390167.1:115770-125912 GCF_000710305.1 Buceros rhinoceros silvestris | reverse complement strand
GTCTTCTGAATTTATACAGTCCTTGGAAGACTAACTCATTTCTGTGACAGAAAAATCACATCTGGCTGCTCTTAAATGATTATATGTCTCCCATCTCACCTTGGATAAAAAACTACTACTATCCTGTGATACAGAAAATCCTAATGCTTTAGAAAAGTGTTTTTGAGGGCGTGCTTCTAAGGAGAAACAGTGACTTTAAAAAGCTGCATTGTCATACTCTCTTGTCGAGGTACTCCTTGAATGCGTTTTACTTCCTTTTTGTATTCAAGCCATCTCTTTTAAAGATTTTTGTAGTAAATACATAGAACACCGTCATTCATTATTTCATTACTCTTAGGCAAATAACAGATTATCAGTTTTATGGAGTTAAAAGTAAAATAAAATGTAACCTTTTTAAAACAAAAACCTGCTCACTTGCCACAGAAGAATTTTGGATAAAATGCAGCTGTTGAGCAGTTGCTTAAAATAAATTGCATACTTGAAACCCACCAAGAAGATAGATGAGGATTCAAAACTCTGTCACAAATCCTGACCTACTGCGAAAGAATGCTTAATGAAAAGACTACTGTACATTTCACTGTATCCTTTGTAGGGAGGGTGAAATTCAGGTCAACAGGATAGAAAGCTTCCAGGACTCAGGAAACCTGAACAATCGATCACCGAGTAAACATTATTGCAGATACTTATGGGGAGTAATTGATCTCAAACACAATAATAGGCTTTATAAAAGGATTTAAATAAGTTGTAATGTTTCCATATCTACGCTGGTGTGATATATTGGCAGTAATTATATGTGCATTTGTGAGTTAGTCCCTGATTACCTTAATACGTAATTTTTTTTATTTCATTGACGTTGAAGTTTCCACCCGGACTTTTTAAAGTGCAAAGGTTAATTTAAAATAGGAGGGGGATGAGTTACCTGGATGTTGTGGTAGTACATCTCAGCAAGAACAAAATACTGAGGTTTTATGATAAAAATACAGAATGTTCTCATTTCTGACAAAACAGAGGTCGAACTGTTCATAGCCCAATAGCTTGTTGTTGCTGTATATTTATTTGTAAAACTCTCCACTGCCTTCACATCTGGAGGCTTCATGTTGTTCCAAAACGTAAATGAATGCTCCCGCTCGTATGAGGTAGCTGAACTGTCACGGGTACCGACGGGACGTGGGTTTATCCTTGTGTGAAGACCTGTGTGTTTAGAGGAAGGAATGTCGTCATCTTGGACTGCCGGCCAAAAATTTCACAGCATTTCACTGCCGCTGTAACTGAAAGAAATCAAATTTTTTAATTCTTCCACCCGTAATCACTCCTGGGAGCTTTTTGTGCTGCGTTTGGCAGCAGTTTGTATACTTGTTTCCACGCTTTTCCTATCTACAGCCGTTAGGCTTTCGCTTCATGGTGGCTCCCACATGGAGCAGTGCCGGTGGAGAACACTTCAACACGCGATTATCTGAACGCAGGAGTTGGCAGGCTGCTCCCGAAGCAGGCACGACCCTTGAAACGATTCATGATAACTTTGGTTAGGTCATTGACAAGATTTCTAGCGGCTCTTGCCCCCTGAGCAGTGCGTGAGTCTGATTTAGGCTGCACTGATGGCTTCAGAGCTATTCCATTACTGAGGAGAGACAGGGAACCCGTTTCAGCAGCTAACACCAATTCTGGGGGTTTAATCCCTTGAAAAATGGTATTGCTTGGTGTAGAAAGTACTAATAAAAACCAAGTTGTGATGTGTATGTGTGAGAAAATAGTCTTAATTTTAGATTTGTCAGTTTAGAATTGAGAGAGACTTGACCTTTTTAAGACAGGAGTAGCTGGATAAGTATGCTCAAGTCCATGAGAGCACATCTGCTCATGAGCTATTAGGAAACAAAGCTTTTCAATATAATTCCATATTTTCTCCAATGATCAGACACAGAGACACTCATGAGTTGGCAAACAACTCTTCTGGTGGCTTTTCACCTGCCACACTGTTGTTGTGCTTCATCGCTGACAGGTGAAAATCCTGAACTGTCTGGTGGGTTTGTCTTGTCAAATAACCAAAGTACCGAGTGACTCAAGAACCCCAAACAGTTAAATTGCGCCGCTCACAAAGCAGCAGAAAATGTCCTCGTGACTTCAGAGAAATCGGGTTTTCTGGTTTTGCCCTGCATGCCATCATATACTTTATTTTGTATTTGCTGAAGAAAAACTGAGGTGTACCTTAACAGTAGAAGGGGGAGCGCGTTACCTGGTTCGTTGCCAGTGCGCTGAAGAGGTGTGGTTTCTAGCCATTCCTGAAATGTGCTTTAAGCATATAGAAAAAAAATAGTTTTAGCAATACCTGTATTAGTCTAAAATAGTTAAATATAAAAAAACCATTTTGAAGTGCCTTGATTTAATTTTTAAGGGGAAAAAGAAAAAGCGAGTTTGCCTGTACAAGACACAGTAGATGCTAATCTGGAGAGAATGGGGCCAGCTCTTGCCTCTTCCCAGTTGTGCTCTTTCTGGTGTGAATTTGAAAAGTTCTGGGGTAAAACTGTGGCTTTAGTGGGGATTCTGCAGGTCAGCTATCCTGGTATTAGCCATCGGAGCATCTAACTGATGTTCTGGCTTCAGCATTGACACTATCAGGCCTGATCCAGGAAAGCACTTAAATGTCCGTGTAACTTTATGCGTGTGGATAGTGTTGCTGGTTCCGGTGGGAATACCAGCGTGCATTTGCGCTGAAGTGCTTTGCTGGATCAGGTCCTACACCTCCCCTGGAAGCCTTCTGGCAATATGACGGCACTGTCAACCTAGCTATTATGACAAGAAGAGTCTAAATTGTTCTTCTTAATTGAAGGTTCCCAAGAGAAGGTTATGCTTGGAAAATTTCCTGTATCAGCCTTTCCGTGTAGCTGTCTCTTTTTAAAAGATGTAATGAAAGGAGATGTGGACAGCGAGAGATATTTGCTCTCAGCTTATCTGAAGTGTAACTTTTGAAATGTGTTCTGCCATTGGGTGGAATTGGAAGAAAAGTCTCTAAGACATTGTACAACCGTGACTGGGCAGTGAACTTCATGTTAAAGATTTGCACTGCTAAATGTACAGTTAAAAGGGAAGTCTCTAATTCTGTATTTAATCGATAAACTTCGCAGTTGGGGTTTGAGGAGCCTGCATGGCCAATAAACGTTAGGTCTCTCTACTGTGTTGGCTTTGAGTGGCAACGAGTGGCCAAGTCCTTTTCTGAAATGCAGTGAAGTCTTTACACCCCGCAGCAGCGGTAGTCGCTGTTTAAATCAGGGCTGCAAAGATGATTAAGGGATTGGAGCGTGTTTCATACGAGGAGAAACTGGGAGCATTCAGTGTGGAGAAGAGGTGGCTCAGGGAATCTTACGTGTATAAATATCTGGAGGGAGGGAGGGAGGCACCCGCTGTCAGGACAAGAGGCAGTGGGCACAGATGAAACACTGCACGTTCCATCTGAACACAAGAGAAGACTTATTTTCTGTCAGGGTGTCAAGCACTGGAGCGGATTGTCCAGCGGGTTGTGGAGTCTCCATCCGTGGAGGTATTCAAAACCCGCTGGACGTGATCCTGGGATAGCCGCTGGGGCTGGCCCCGTTTCAGCGGGGAGGTTAGACAAGGTGATGTCTGGCCTCTAGAGGTCTAGACAATTCTGTGACTCTGCAAAGTGTGTATTTATATATATCGTATGTATATCATCATCATGCTCGTGATTTTATACATCTGTCTGTGTGTATATAAAATCAGCTTTTGACTGCTGGAGATATCTCCAGTTTTCCTCTTTAAACGTTATGGATGTATCGTTGACCAAACCACCATGTATATACGTATTTACTCCTGATTCCTGTTTGTTCTTCTTCCAACTCTCTCTCGATTTGCTTAAAACTGAATTTAAATGAAAATCAATTTTAGGGAGTGTCTCTTGGCGGGGTTAATGGCAGCAGTGTGATTCTGGAGACAGCTTATAAGGGAGCACAGCTTCCTTCTGTCCCACCCCGTTCCTCTCGCTCTCACACAAGTGCACATAGTAGGAGAAACAGCCTTAACAAGACCTGGCCTTGGTTCCTTTGTTGTTTGGGGGGTTTTCATTTTTATTATTTGGAAGAGGAAGGTTTTTGGTTTTTTGCTTGGCATTTTTTGGTTCTCAGTTTTGGGTTTGTTTTTTTGTTTTGGGTGGGTTTGGTTTGGTTTTTTTCCCCCCAAGATCTTTGGTCCTTTTTTTTTTTTTTGGAAAGACTTTTGTAGTAATTCAGGCACTCCTGTTCCTCATCAGTGTTTACTTCACTAGATAGAATCAATGTCCTAGGAGCCTGTTCAATTTAAAAGTTTGACTAAGGTACATTTCATGTCCCATGTCTAACAATGAAAAAGGGTTCTGCTATATTATTATTTCCAGGTAAAAAACCAGAGATTAAATATGTAAAAGACTGCCAAAAAAAAAGGAAAAAGCTGTTATCTGTTATTATCTATTATCTTTTGGTATGTTCATCTGGTTTTTCTGATAAAGAACCCTTAGTTGTTTTCTCATTCTGTTTTTCAGTTTCCATAGCTAGACGTGTCCAAGACCCATTGGCTGAGCTAGTGAAAATTGAGCCCAAACACATAGGAGTTGGAATGTATCAGGTAAGATAATACGTATCGTTTAATCAAAATAATCCATCACGCTATGGAGCAACACCAGAATGCAGCTTTATAGCTGTCAGCTAGCTGTGTCTCCTTTAAGAGGCATTTCTCGAGTTGATGGAATGGTAGTAAATACTGAAGTCATGAACTGCCTTTTTTGAATCTCTACCTTTAATGACTGTGATGGAGACTCTGAAATGGCTGTAGCCAGATGTATGGTCTATTAAAAACATCACATCGGACAGGTAAGCTGATCCGGAAAGCTTTCTCTTTTTTTGCATCGCTATGGCAATGGGGTTTAGCTCTTTGTGTAAATACAATGAGATATTGGACCTCCTCTTAGAAGCCATTAATTTGTACTATTAAGTGCATTCCTCCTTAGAAGTTCGTAATAAAAGCATTTGTTTAAGAGTTTTTTTATTTACTAAATCTGAATTGGAAAATGTTTGACAATTCTTATTTTTATACATTATTATTTCTGAGGGTTAACTTTTACCTTCAAAGTGTCTTTACAAAACAAATGATATTTGAGAAGAATTTGACTGAGTTTTTTTGAACAAAATTTTAAGAGATCGATTCCCAAATGGGTTCTTTTACTACTTGAAGTATACTGTGAATTCCTAAGTAGTAGGAACTTGCGTCGCTGTGGCAGGAGGGTGTTGGTTTAGATGCACACTATTTACTATGGCCCACGTGCACACTGTACGAGCACATAGCTGAAGCAGAAGGACGCAGCCTTGGTGGTGGTCGTGTGGTTTCGGGAGCGTGGCGTTATCAGACGGGTTTTGCAGTGGATGTTTTGCAGCGGATGTTTTGCAGCAGTTCACTATTGCCTCAGTGACTAAAGCTGAAGTGATTTACTTTGCAGTGAACCAGGGCAGGGTAAGTATCACGTTCCTGGCCCTTTCAGGGAGCCCCTTAGTCCTCTACAGGTGTTCTACGAGTAAATGCCCAACTGTGTTATTTGTTCATGTCCACATTGGTTACATGAAGAGTTTTAGAGAAAATTCCTAAACCCTGGTAGAGGTGGACCTCAGAAGTTGTTCATTCCCAACTATCTGTACTTGTATGTCTCATCCTGGTTTGAATAAACCCTCTGAGGTAGATACACCTCCTGTGTAGAATTCTTCAAGATCACCAGAGAAGCTGTAAAATGCTTCTTCAAAGCTACAGGAATTTCTGAGGCGCCAGAGCCTTATGTGACACTATTGAAAGCAAGTTTGCACTCTTGAAAGCAAAGTGAGAAGCTCACCTGCCCTTTGGGAGCAAGAGCTCTCCGGTGGCAGGGGAGGGGAAGGGAGAAGAGGAATTATGCTGGTAAGACTGGTTTTCAGAGAGAACAGCCACTGGCATCTCAGAGGCACGGGAAGAGCTGTTGTGTTGTACAGGGAGTAATAGCTGATAGAATCCCTGAGATAAAAACTGTATCAGATACAGAATTTTACATTATCCAAGACAATTGGAAAGGTTTTATTTTAATCTATAATGCAGTTGCTGGCCGTAGCTTTTTCATTTATTTCTAGGCTGAAACATGCAATGTGCAGCCTAGATCCAAAACGGAACAGGCTTTTTGCAGAGGTGGTTACTTCCTTAGCACGCTGTATCTACAGACCTAGCATTTAGATATGACCTCTCCTCTCTTAAACACCCTGAAATTGATATTTAAGCATCTGGCAAATCCAGGTTTTGGCATTCTTGTCCTGACAGACAGACAGTGATTAGTCCTGTGCTCTTTGGGCAGAGGCAGGCTGAGACAGAGCTGCGGCCGATGCCTGTGGAAGCTGTATAGCACAAGCAGGAGGGTGGTTTCTTGTGGGGCGGTTGTGAGCACCTTGAAGGGGTGGTTCTGCTCCTGCCCAAGTGCCCCGGTCGTTTTGTGGTGTTGGTAATGGCTGGGTGATGTTCTGGGCTGGCAGAAAGGAGAGGCAGCAGTACATAGCTTGAGGCTGCAGCTATTCCTACAGCGGCTGGAGTTTCGATGGACCTGGGACACAGCCTCTGTATCAGTTTAAGATGGCCAGAGGTCCCAGACTTCTCTACTTGAAAGGCAGTGGCAGAGACATTAATTTCTCTGTATTTTGGCGGATTTTTATTCCCAGGTTAAAGTTAGAGACGGGTGAAGCAGAACCTGCCTGAGGAAGGCTGTAGCTCTTCTAGTGGAACTGTGGCGCAGGACCATTGTATGTTCAACTGAGTGACCCCCACCCTGGGCAGGGACTGCTGCTGCTGTCAGCAGTGACAGTGCTGCAGGGCAGAGGAGTGGTCCTGGGTTAAGTGGTCCTCGTACCGTCCTCACGATATGAGCTTCCTCAAAGGCTGTGGAGTGAGCCCATCGCCTCGCCCCCACCTTCCCGCTCCTCCACGAGTACTGTGGAAAGGGCTGTGTCCTGTAGTTGCTGCTTCCAACTACAACTTCCAGCTGCTGCTTCCAGGGGGTTTTGATCCCTCCCTCTTGGCACTTCACGTATGTATTTGTTACAATATTGGTGCTTTCTAGTTTTTCTAGTGCAATTTTTCCAAGCAAGTCTGCTCATTTAGGTATGAAAATACAAGTTTCCAGGTAGTAGATCTCTGTAAATTGAGTTCCATCAGTGGGGGGTTGTTTAATTACCCGAGATGACAGAATTTGGAACTTGTACTTGACCACTTGCTTTTATTCTCATTTCAAGTCATGATTCTGAGTTTGTGCACTACCAAGAAAATCAAGTTTGTCAGAGAAAAATAAACAGGCCCCTATCTCCTAACAGGTATTTCCTTAAAGAGAAGCACAACCTGATTTATTAGGGCCTCTCTCAGACTAAATTCCAGTTGCCTAGAGGTCCTTGTCTTCCTTCATCTTTATCTCATTAGGAAAATTGTTCTTTCCTCCCAGACAGGAACCTAGCCAAAATTAATTTATCAGACCATATTACTGTGATTTCTTCTGTAGCTGAAGATGACGATGATGCCCAGACTGTGTCTGATACAGCAGAGGTTGGCCCTGCCACCTCCCCGTGCCCGTTCAAAGCTAAATTCCTGTCAGGGAAGAAGCGGTTGGTGGCTGAAGGCTGCAGTGTGCTGCAGACTGAACTTTGGCTGATGCATTACCACTATAGTTGTAACGATCTCTTGGAAGATGTAGATAAGAGCTGAGAACAAAGCTGCTTCTCAAAGACTGCAGTTAGGGAATTGAGTTCCGGCGCAAAGAAAATGAGTAGAAAGTAAAAGAGATGCCTGAGGAAGAGAAGAGTTTCTTCCGCTCAAGTACAAACTGAACTTTTGATAAGAGAATAGAACAGCGTCAGCACGAACTTCTGTCCTCCAGTCCCTGTCAAAGAAAGCAGCCTCAAATAAAGGGAGAATTAAATTAATGAACTTTTAAAAAGTCAAAACCTGGATCTGTATTGTAAGGCAGAGAAAGGAGAAATACCGCTAAGGGACTAGGTTACGTTGGTTGGTCATTTGCGGTTCATTTTTGTGCAAAATCCCTGGATGCTGAAAAATCCGGTAACCTCTAGGGAGAGAGCTGGGTGGAGCTTGAACTCCCCTGCAGCCGAAGAACAACATAGGTGGGAAGTGTGGAAGGGTCAGAATTTTTGACAAGTCGGGTATAATATTCAAAAAGGTGTTCCACGTCTGACTGCAAAAAAGCAATATCCTGTTTGGGCTTAATGATTTTTGGAGCACACGAATCTCTTCTTTATGTGTTTTTGTTACCTGGTAACATCTTCACTGTTGAACACATTTGGAAAATTAACACCCCAAAAGGAGGAAAGAGATAACATGTATGGATTCATAACATCTGAAGTAGGAGGATATTTGATTCCAGATGTAGCTGGGACATTTTGTGAAAAATAAATAAAAATTGGAGACAGTACTCTTGAGTAACAATTCCTCAGAGAAAAAAAAATGAGCTAATTCTTGGTGTATTTTCTATTTAATGCTGGACGGTTCTGATCAAAGGAGAGTTTCACAAAACCTAATGAGAATCCCTAATAATAACTAAATTTGGAAATGCCTTTTCTGTCCCTCTTGTCCCCTTTCCTCCCCATATTCCTCTCATTATTGAAGTGTGTCCGTTACACATTTCATTAGTGCCTCTAGGACGTTTTATTGTTTCAGTTGCAATTTAATACACCCTTTAGGTTTGGGTTTTCCCCCCAAACGATGGGTATGGTTTATTAAGTGACAATGCAACTTTAGGGAAGACTTTTAATTAGATACATTTCCTCCTTAATTGGATTGGTTCCGTCTTAATTACGGCATTGCAGATATAAACCGCTCCAAAATCTGTGCCCAGCTAGTTAGTAGCGAGGATCTCACTGCAGTTGTACCTCGGTTCCTGTTCAAAGGAAGGAGGTTTTTCTTTTCTCCTAGAAGACCATGGGGGACACTTTCTGCTGTCACGGGCCACCCCTCTGTGGGCCCTTCCTTCCCTGTCACAGTGCCAAGCCATTCTCCAGCTGATGAGGGGAGCTGCTGGAGGGATGTCACTGGCCTCTCCTGCGCGTAGCTGAAACTGCACGTGGCTCTCTTAGTTCATTGCGTTTGTTAATCGTCATCTTCCTCCCTCAAAAGATGACATGGCATCGCTGCAGTCGAGTCTTTCTAAACCTCCAGTGGCTGCCTGGGTGTCAGGGTGGGTGCGAGAAAGTGTGGTTTAACCTCACTTTCGGCAGTAGTGGTATGAAGAATATTACCTTTCTGAGTGCCCACCGTCCAGATGATTTACTGGAGGCAAACTGCATTTCTTGCTTAATAGTTGCTGAATTTGGAGATAGCGGAAGATAAACCATAGCGACATTTTAGAGAAATGAGGATCAAAGGGAGCTCACGGGTATCTTGGCACGAGAGTGAGATCAGGCACAGTTGGGTCAGCCTGATGGAGCTGCGGGCTGAAGGAGCCTGTGCGTTACTTCTGTTACCTTTTCACCTGTCCCTTGCGCTGCGGGTGTCTGTCGGCCTGTTCAGACCAAACCCGAGTTGGTACCTTTGTTAAGCCGTTCTGAGGCTTCACAAACCTCAGGTACGTTTCTGTGCTATCCAAACCGGTGCTTGGGGTAAAGGAAATGCTGCGTTTCTCCAGGAGTGGAAACTTGAAAATTGCTATTGAACAGGAAGCTGCTAACAAAAAGAAAGGGGGTTCTATATCCCTTCGTATGGCGTGCTTTGATTTAATAACATGGAGCAAAGCGCTGGAGCTGGCTGGGTTTTCAGTCAAAATGCACATTTTTTTCATTGACTATCTAAAAACTTTATTTCAATTTTTTTGGATTAATTGACCCATAGGGTATGCGAGTATTTAGGTGTGTTAGTAGCTGGATAGCATAGGAGAATCACTCATGTATGGTGTGCGAGTAAGATGATGTATGATGTGCAAGAGGGTGGTGTGATTTTCAAAACACCCTCAATCTTGAGCTTTGCTTTATTAAGGCTATTGAAGAATTTTCTGTGGGTTTGCAACTGAGGTTTTTCTGATTAAGAAAACGGGATGTCTTACGAAGAGAGCAGCGCTTTATGCTGCGTGGTTCGTGTAGCTCCTGTTGAAACTC
>NW_010390167.1:99098-115666 GCF_000710305.1 Buceros rhinoceros silvestris | reverse complement strand
TCAGCAGGAGCACTGTTTGCTGCTCAGGGTCGTAGGCTGCAGGTTTCGACACCCGGCTGAAGGACCGGTCTGCAGAACGCTTCAGCATTCCTTCTGTGTTACTACATGGAGTATCTACATAGTTAGGCGCGGACTGGATCTCCTCTGTTAGAACTGCAGTTAGTGGGTTTCTGCACCTCTAATTGAAACAGTTTGTGTAAAGGGAACCTTTGCTTAAGCACTAAGTGTCAGAGGATACCGGCACTCACATCTGCATCTCGCAGTAATCGGAGCACTTACTGATGAACGCGTGTCGCTCCTTTCGGGCAGTTACAGCAACAGGTTATTTACGGGGGTAATTAACTGGACAGATTCTGGGCTGCTCCTGTTCTGTCTCATCTCTGAACAAACTCACTGGGGCTTGAAAGACAGGGACTCGGGGATAGTATTTCACCGTGCTCTTTGGTCTGCTCCTCAGGAAAGGAAACTTAAACCTCTCCTGTGAACCTCTGCTCTCCTGGAAGGAGGCTGGTGTCGCAGAGGGCTTTTGCAGCACGCTGCAAGGAACTGATTGCTCTGAAATTTTTTGTCAGTAGAGAAGAGGTGTATTAAAAAAAAAGCGGATATGTAGGCTGGTGAATCCATTTGTGCTTGTTGCAGGAACTTACAGAATGCGTAATTGTCGTGTAGTGGTGGTAAACCTTTAGCTGCGTGAGGAGAGCGGGCGAAAATCCTGTGTGGGTTTGCCCAACTCCATTTTTAGGGTAACTGAAGTGCTGTTCGTTTTGAGAAGTAAAGCCCTGTGAACAAAGCTGTCTGGCATCCATGGGAACGAAATCTTTGCAGACAGCTTTGTCGGGAAGAGGTAATTGCCCCGTAATGTTTGCTGGATTATTCCCCACCCTGGTGAAGTAGGTGTGCAAAGCTTGAGATTCCTTTCTAAACAAGTTACACCTTTGGCAAGCTGGTGTAATGTCATCCTCAGCAGCAGCTCTGCTGGCTGCCAGGGATGGTTTATACCCTGCAACTTGGCAGAGTCCCTTCGGTTGTGTCAATCTATTCTCTGGCTGGCAAAGAGGAATCAACTGTCCTGTCTGCAAAGCACGATGAACTCCTGCTGCTCTGTTAAATCAGAGGGGTCGAGCCAGAGGGCAGCAGTTGTGTTCGTCACGATTTTCGTGACTGTACTGTGTGTATTATCTGGCAGCTCCAAAGGGACGTGCCAGCTAGCTGAGGTGCGATGCTGCCCCTTTAAGGGAACGAAGGAAAATGTCTTTACAAAGCATGCGAGAGCCCTGCGCTATCTCCCCATCTGCACATGTCACTCAGGACGCTGCTCAGGGACCGAACCTCTTTTCCCCGCTGTCACCAAAAGTGCACCATGACTTGTCTGCGACGGGCCTTTGTAAGCAACCTGAATCGCAGGTAAACTTCAGCCGTTACCGCTACTGACCCCCTCCTGCACTGCCGCCGGTGGTTATCTGAGTCCGTATCTGCCCCGGCGGGGTTCGGAGAGCTGCTGAGGACTCAGCAAAAGCGTTGGTGTCCTGAGGTGGGGTGATCTGAGGGTGTTGACAGGAAACAGCTGCTGGACAGATTTGTCCCCTCTTGTCAGTTTGGTTCTGACTGCTTAATTACAGCTCTCTTGGCAGAAAATTGTTAGGAAGTTTTTTTTTTTTGTCGCCATATGACAACAGGCTTGGTGCAAACTCTCTCGTGTGAGTTGTGCTCTAAAATTATACATGTTATTGTTCACGAGAAATAGGTGTAAAGGCTGTTTCCTCCCGGACTGCCGCAAAAGCAGCAGACAGGAACCCTGAGCAGGGAACCCTCTGTGCGAGCCTGTTTAATATTACACTCTGCTTTTTTTCCTGCCTATTCATAAACGTACTTGGGCAGAGTAGTTCAACCACCGGCGAGCTGCGTTAGGTCCAGCCGGGCAGGTTTAAGCTGTTCCGACAAGGGAGCCAAGTGGCAAGAGGAGCAAAGCAGGAGTTGTGGGGCTGGATCCTGCAGGTCGCTTCTCTGAGCATCGCCTGGGAAGCTCTTGGCTGACTAAAAGCTGAGATAGGAAAGTTAATGATAAAATCCAACCGTGTTGTGATTGAACAGCTTCCGAAATGTGTGAGACGCTCTTGGGTTTCCTGTTTACATTTCAAGTGTTTAATAACCTTAAGTGAAAATATACAACTTCAGCATTGAAAAATTGTTCTGCTCCTTTCCTCTAGGTTTCAGTTAAATTTTCGTAACCTCTTTACGTTTCGGAAACACTCTTAGAAACAGTAAAAACCAGCCCGAGTCAGAGTACTCTGGGCGTTACCTATATCCGTGATGTGGTCTTTGCGTTCACAGAACTCGCGTTTCAGGCACAAACACTCAGCTTTTATGTGAACTAAGTTAGTCTTTAAGATGAGGTGTTTATGAATTCTAGTCAGATTTTAATGTAAATATTATAATGGTGAAATGACCAAAGTACAAGCATGTCTTCAGTGTCCAAAGCCAGGTAAAAGTGGCACTGGGGATGTGAATCGCTTGCTTTGAATGCGTGTGGGGGGTCAATTTAAACATCACAAATGTAAATATTATTTGTTAGTGGAATTCCGTCCTCACCGCTTGCTGCGCAGCGGTCATCTGTTGCATCTGTTGTTTTGGTTACGTGAATTAACAGTATATTCATTTGACTCATAAGGAAAAATACTAATATTATCGTACTTTTGAGTGATTCCATGTGGATTATAGCACAGCAGCTGTTGACTTGATATCCGAAAATCTGGAATCAGCAATAAATTTGTATTCGCCTTCAGTAGGAAACTAAGTGGCAATTAAAATTCTTATGATGTTTTAAACTCGTAAATGGCTTGTTAATACATATGGTTCTAGTGGTGGGTACTATGTAAAATAAGAACTTGGTTTGTTTCTCACTGAAACGCATAAAATATTTATTCTTACTTAGATTGAAGAAATACCAAATTATGAGAAGCTGCGAGAGCCCTTTCATAGATTTGCCTGAGCTATGGATTTTTTTCCCCTTAATAAATGTTTACTATAAAATGTAATTAACTGATAAAAATCCTACATTTTATGTTGAAGTTGTGGTGCAGTCTTAGTGTAAGTATTTATTTCAGTATTGGATCTGTGAACAAATTTTCCTTCAAGTAAAATGAACTTTAATGTAGGATGAATTTCAGTTAGTTCCTTATAATAATTCTGTGATAGTTACCTCATTCAACAGGTATCCCTGAAAATTGTAGCCCTTTTCACTGAGAGACAATATTACATGCAAGATTTCTCTGTTTTGTGATTTGTTGCTTTTTAGGTTTTTATCTTGCTAATAACACTTTTCCTAACAAACACTTCTGAAAAAATCATTTTAGAAACTAAATTTACGTTTTGCTAGATAGTGATTAATATCTGTGACCTTTATTTTTGCATCGGGAACATAAATATAGACTTTTTTGTGTCAGTCATTGTCTAAGATTTCATCTTTGTTCTGCTTTCCATTACATACCATGAATTATATGAAATTAATTTAATCGCTACTCCAAACAGAAATTAAATGTGCCCTAATCCAGACTTACGTTGTTTGCTTTTACAACTGTAAGTCATAAGTAATTAATTTTCCTTGGAAAATTAATTCACTTACCATTCCCAGTAGCATCATATGTTGACACAGGGTTATAGATAGTTTAATATTTTTGTTCAGCATGTTGGCCTCAACTTTGGAAGACCTTAAAGCAAAACAAATTCAAATTTACTCAACTGTATATAATTCAGGGTTATTTAAAGTGAATGTTGTCTTTATTGCTGTCAACCAGCTGACGATGATGATTCTAAAATTATAATCAGTCTTCCAGAAAACTAAAGTCTATGGGCAGATTAAAAAAAAAAATTCACATGAGGTGTTTGGGTAACATGGCCCCTGGAATGCCATCAGTAGTAGAAAAATTCAGCTCCTCGGAGGACGTAATGTATTGCAAAGCCTTGGACGAGAGGTGATTTTCTTTCAACACACCTTCCGTTGGCTGAGACGCTGGTAGGTGAGTCGCTGTTGCTGTTGCGCTCAGAAATTTCTAAGTGAACTTAATCTGAAACATGGTTTTGTTTCCTCCGCTGTGGCATACAGAAGGGGGTGCCGAAGGGCAGGGGGACACACGTGTGGGTGGCCCTGCTGCCGTGGCCGACTGTCCTTCAGAGATGCCATTGAGCAGCGTGGGCCAGGAGGCTTCCGGAATGAGAGAGGCTGCTTTTAAGTCTAATCTTTAAACTTTGCCAGGAGGACCTCTTTTTTTTTTTTTCCCTCCTCTGTGCAGCTCCATAAAACGTGGTGTTTATTACTTTGGTTTATTTTTATTTATTTAAGTCTCCCAGCTGAAACTCCGGTGACGCAGTGGAGTGGTTCAAACAAGTGAGGCTTATTTTATAAATGTCCCTTTGTGGGCTGGTAGCTGCGATTTGCCCCAATGCAGGGGGTCAGTATCAGTGGTGTTTAATTTAGAGTTTTGGGGGTGGAAAGTAGAAATTGACATTTAATTCCAGTGTAGAGTTACCGCTAGATCAGCCGTAAAAATATTATTGCATTAGCAATCACAGGAAGAAAATAAACTGTGAGCGCATTGACAATATACAGCCCTATGGCAAGATTATGTAAAACAGAGCAGTAGATGGAAGAAAATACTTTTTCAGATGCTTTTTTTCACACAACACGTTAAGACCATGCAAAAAAGTATTCTAACAGAATAAGATTCTACTAATAGTGATAGCAAAGGTAAATTCATCTGTACATGGAAAAATTGTGTATAAATAAATATTATCACACATCTCTTATAGCATCTCTTATATCTGTCTATACATGTGTGCAGCATCCATAAATGTGGTGACTGAGATCTCCATTATGTTCGGTATCTCTTACTTTCAAATCCAATTTTAGTTTCCTGGTTCAACGCAAGCCACTAACTGCCCCTGTGTGTACGTTAATGGAACGGGTCTCAGCAGGTCTCGTGAGCTGGTTCACTATTCCGGCTTAATTACTTTCAAAAGGCTTCACTGTGGTACTTAATGCAGAATATTGTGCAAAGAAACTGTCAGTCTGGTGAGCTGACTTTGCCACGTACTTCTCGACGGCCACGTGTGTTACTGAAGCTACAGCCCATGTACCGCACCCAGCTCTTCACCTCTTCCTTACCCGCGCTCTCAGCTCTGACAATGTGCAACTCTTAAAGCCACTCATCTATTTATTTTCAGCCGCTCCGTGACACAATGTACCTTCCTCCGCAGGGAAAATGAGAAGCAAGCACCAGCTCTGTCCTTTTCTTACCCTTTTTTTGCAGGAGCTTGTGCTGGTGATGCGTATGAGCAGCGGGCTCGGGACACCCCTCCCCAGTGTTAGGGCTTAGGGACTCAAACCAGGCACCCAACGTACCAGCATTCCCGGGGCATGCCCCTTCTGGGGCACTGCTATCTACGTAACGTGTGGAAAACCAGAGTTCAGGAATTTTGGGAGCCAACCAAAAGCCGTTGCTGTTCTTACAAACTTCTTGGCTGTTGGCATTTGTCTTTTTGGGAATATTCCGATTCATTTTGTGGTGACAGCGATTGTCTAAATTTGCAAGAAAAATGAAGTTAAAATAATTATTGTTTAAAAATCTACAGAAACTATTTCTTCAGGCAAAATTTGTATTTTGAGCTCGACCATAGCGTTGGATTAGATAATTCAGAGTTGGCACTAAGTTGGAAAAAACCCACCGAGCTCTGAAGTACAATAGGAAAAAGCCCAAGAAGCATGAACAAATGCGTACAGTGTCTCCTGATGCAAGTGCCGAGCTCTTTGGAGGCCACCAAGAAGCCTGCAGTGATTGACGTGCGTTCTGGCAAAGCTTCCCCCGCACCCTCCCCCGCCACAGCGCTGCAGTCAGTCACAGTATATAGACAAAGCTGAGTGAATACCAGTTTCCCCAGTACAGGGGCTATTTTTTCAGGAAGTCTAACTCAAACCAGATGTTTTGCTTAGACCTAGAGTTTGTTGCTGCCAAGCATCTCATCAGAGGTCAGAGTTCTGGGCTCAGGGCCCTGCTAGAATTCTTTCACAAATTGCTGTTCGGTGAGGTTTTAATCCTAATGGAAAGAATAATGTGCTTGTAAAATCTGCAGTTATTACAAACACAGTATACATATTGTGGACTTCAAATGACTACATATTTCATTCCCATAAACAGGGAATGCAGATGAATGCCGTGTGTAATAGTTTTAGACATCCAAACTTAAACCAAGTATATAGTTTATACTACTGTTAACCATTTGCATTCTTAACACTCCTGTAAAATGAATAGTAATCTCAGCTAACAATTGGCAGCTCGAAACAAAACAAGACGAAAGAACCTCCAGCACGTTTTGACTTGTAAGCTGTTTCCTGAAGTGAAGGGGAAACCTTCTGCTTTAGAGAACGTTCAGCAAAACACTCGGCTTGCTGAGGCACCGCGCTTGGCACAGTTTGTTTCTTTCCTTCTGCCCTTTTTTTTTCTGTCTCAGTTTTTCAATAGCTTGGTAGCAACGTTTTATGGCCAAGTTAATCTTACTTCAAGTATTTTTTCATGCAGCTACTTATTCATCCCCAAAACCTCAGAGCAGAGTATGTGCTCCAGCGTACTGAAACACAAACGCTGCCGATAGAGTGATAAGAACAAGAAGGAATAATGAAAAGATGTTGCTGTATTTTTGTCGTCTTGTTGGGAGGATTATTGATAAATTCTTGCTGTAATTCTACTGAGGTGAAGTTTGAGTGTAAGGAGAAAAAACTCTGTTCCCTTCGCTAGGATGCTGCAGTCTGCAACTCAAGAGATTTGGCTTCCTGCAGGATGAAGGTTGAGATTCTGGCTGTCAGAAATCAACGTGTGCTGTAGAGAACAGCGCGACAGCAGGAGCTGGGTGCTGTAACTGAGAGCTCAGCACAGGGAGGTTCTAGTGATGAGTTGTTCAAGTTTTATGTTCCATCACACCTTAGTTTTCAGTGAATGCTGCTGAAGAATCACATCTGTTTTCCAACTTTGATAATGCTTCAGACTTAAGTATTAATTGTATTTAATACAGCTGCTGCTTCATTTCATCTCATTTGGGGATTTTATATAGCTCAGAAATGTGTTCACTTAAAGTGTAACTGAAGGAAAAGGTGTCATCGCTCCAGTGATCTAGTGTTGTCCCGTTTGCGTGGCGATCGTAGTCAGTGATTGTCGTGCTGCAAAGGAGGTAGATCGGTGTAAGGCGGTGTGTCCGCGATAATACTCAAAACGTGGACGTGCTGAGGTCTTTGTCTGCTGCGCAACTTCTTATTTTTTAGTTGCTTCTTTATAGTAAGAAAATGCATAATGAATGTTGACACTACAGTACAGGTGTTTCCTTTCTGGGAGGAGGGAACAACCGCTTTTAAATACTGGTGTAACTCTTCAGCAAACCTCACCGTTGGCTAAATTTGAGTGGTGGCATCAAATGTAGAGAGATTTGTCAAATAAATCACCACTACGTCAGTCCGGCTGTTGAAAAAGAAATTGATGAAGCTGCTTTTGGGACAGCAAACACCTTTTCAGAGGCCAGGTGCATTTTTAAGAGTAGAAAAATATCGTATCACTCCTGCTGTATCTGTTAGAAAAGAGAGCCTGGCCAAAGAGAGATTGGTAAGCGGCTTTTCCGTTGTAGTGTACGCTTGTACAAATAATATTTTCTCCTGGGTTTATCAAGTGAGTGTGACTTAGTTTGGATGTACAGAACTGAATTAGAAATCGTGGGGTTCTTCAGTGGGTAGACTGTAAATTTTAACTTTGTTCTGTTAGAATCTGAGTTTTGAATAACTGTGGCACTCTATTTAATAAACACCTAAAACCCTGTACGGACACACTTCTTCTATTGCAAGTCGGGTGATCTCGGTGCAAGCTGCTGCCTCAAGGTTAGAAAGTGAACATTAAGCATGGATTGAAATTAATACGTACAACCTAATCATTCCGATGCAGTAAGAAAAAGTGGAGACAAAATGCAATCTTGGGAGAGAAGCTTTTCCATATTAATGAGTTTCCATTTGCCAATAATTCTGTCATTTGTAACTTGAATCATTCGTCACCCCTGCAAATGGTTCTTTCAAGACGTTATTTGCAATTTTGTCTTGTGTTTTTGTCCTTGATGTTGTGAAAATGACCATCTACTGTTACAGGAATGAAAAGAGATCTCATTCAAACATCTTTTGTGTTTCCACTTTCAGTCAAAAATGTTTTTCAAACCTGCAGCTGGTTATTTCTGCAGGAGTTCCCACTTATACTCAGGTTTGATTGACATTTGGAAATGGCAGCTTTTCATGAAAAGCTGTTAACTTGTAGAATTTGGTTATGGTACTAAGACAGACTGACTTTGTTCTGCTGTTGGGGCCTGTCCAACCTAAACACAACCCTGCATCTGAATTTAATAGTGCTGCTCAGCACAGGGAGCACGAGCTTTTCCCTTTTTTTCGTTTTCCCTTTCTGTTTTTTTTAACACTCGTGCTTCTGACGTGGTTTCAAACCTGACCTGATGGGTACTCCTCCTGCTATCTTCTCTGTCGGGAGCTGGGTTAATTGGCATTCTCCCCCTTTCTTCTTCTCCTGGGCCAGCAGGTTGTGCTACGTTGTGCTTCCATAATTTGAGTGATGCAATATTTTTTCCATTTTATGTGATGAAAATAAGTGGAAAATGTTTTTTAATGTTTAACACTCGTGCTTCTGACGTGGTTTCAAACCTGACCTGATGGGTACTCCTCCTGCTATCTTCTCTGTCGGGAGCTGGGTTAATTGGCATTCTCCCCCTTTCTCCTTCTCCTGGGCCAGCAGGTTGTGCTACGTTGTGCTTCCATAATTTGAGTGATGCAATATTTTTCCATTTTATGTGATGAAAATAAGTGGAAAATGTTTTTTAATGACTGTACAAATACTACAGTGTCTGTCCGAAAAGAAAAGTGACTCTCTGCAATCTTTATTACTATTTATTTTTCAAGTTTTGGGCGTGAGTGCGAGCTTATGGTATTAACAGATTTTCTGAGCAAGGATTACTGATTTAATTTCCAGTCAAGAGCTAAGAAAGCAGTGCATAACACAGTTATTTTGCCCTTCTCCTTACCCAGTTGGTCTTTAATATTATGCCAGAATACTGAAAGTGGGACAGAGATGTTATGTGTAAAATCAGTTAGCCCCTGTGTTTCTTGCCAAGCTTCTAAATGAGGGTAGGAGAGTACCCATGTACGTTAGCTGAGCACGGAGAGGAGTGTTTGCAACTTGAAAACAGGTTACTGTGTACATAAGGGAAGTGAAAAAAGTAAAGCTCCAAGTATCCCGGCATCCATCGCTGGTGTCTACTGCTGCTTTACTGGAGTGTGAGAAGTAAAACACAGGAAGTATTTGGGGTTTTCCACGGGTTAAATGTCCGGTCCTGTAAGAATGAATCTCTGTGAGGAAGCATTTGAATCTTGTTTTATAAGGAGGTGAGTAATAGTTGTTGACTACAAGTGATTGTACATGGTTGAGCTGCTGGTAGATTAAAATACTTCCTTGCCGCTCACCGTAGTTAGAATTTCTGATCAGCTAATTTCTGAGCTGGCTAATTGCTTTTCGAAACCTCCTCCCTAGCTTTGCACCTACGCATGCTGATACATGAATTGATATACTCCCCCAACTCCATGCTGCCGTAGTGTGTTTAGATGCCGAGATGGTCATGTAAAGGGTGTCCTGCTTATGCTCTCTGCAAACGTCTCCTAAGTCATTTGTGATTTGGTGCTGGTACAGCCGCGTTTTGGTTAATGTTAAAAACCACGTGTGCTCACGCTGTGAAATAAAATAGGGTTTGCTTCGTCCTTTTCTTGAAAATGATCTATATTAAGTGAAAGTTAGTGCTTTCTCAGATGCCTGTCCTGTAGTTTCTAAATTTTAAAATGTACTTTTGAGTAGTACCAACCAGAATATAAATTTTCTGTGATGAACCAACACTTACAGTTGTGTCTCATAATTTTGAATGAGTGCTTGCCAGCTTCATGTGAGCTATCAGAGTAAAAGCAAAAGCGTCCTGGTTGCCACCCGGACGTGGCTGTTAAAAACCACTACCCATCACTGCCGTTCCTCTGAGCAGACAGGATCCCTGGGTACGAGCTTTTCGGATACCTGTAAGGTCGCTGCGAAACACTAGCCCAATTGAATTAAATGGCAAGCTGCCCACCGACTGGAAGCGGAGCCAGGATTGTGCCCTTTAACTCTATCAAGCCCTAAGGGCAAGCAGACTTCATTCTTCAACAGCCCAGCCAGGGCAGCGTTTCAAAGGAAAGTTGAGCTGCTGTGAAGTTTGACCCAAACCAGGCAAAATGCAGAGGGCAGCACGGGGACCTTGAACTGCCCTTGGATGTACCCGGGGTACAGGTAAACGGCCACTGGCCTCCTGGGCGCAGTGGAAGGTGGTTACCAGTTTGAAATGCTGTCTCCTGTGTGGTTCCTCCAGGAGAACATTAGTTTCATGTGGTTTTGATTGCAAATGAGCATCCTTATGGGTAGGAGAATAGAGAGTGGGAGAGACCAGCCACCGTGCTGCTGCTTCACAGTGTTCCTGTGCGGAGTAGAACCGGGTGGACTTTTTTCTGATGACTCTCCCAGCAATAGGACTAAACATTTTAGATCAGTATTTCTATTATTATTGCATATTTAATGGTAACTTTTTATGGTATTCTTTCTTTAGCATTCTGTGGTAAATCTTCCAGAAGGTCGTTTCCTATGGTGTCCTTTTTTGGAAAAAGGACCCGGTAAGACAGAACATTTATCAATAAATTAAGGGCTGAAACACTAGAATGATTTGCTGTCTCAAATTGTGGATTTCGAGTATAAATTTCAAAATGGTTGATGTGGCTGGGAGTGTTCTGCCCTCCTTTGAGAAATGTTTTCAAGATTTCTTGAAAATCATTTTCAGTGATTTCTTTCTTGTGATGTGATACAATGCAGAATCTCTGTGCAGTGCTCTCTTCTGCTTTTCCTAACCCTGTGTTCCAGGACGCTTTGGAACAGGTTTCCATGGCTCCTAGCTGGACGTCATCGGTGTGCGGTGCTTGTGCACTCAAGGTGGCCCAGTTGACATTTCTCGCAGTTAAGTAGCAGCAGGAGAACTTAGGCTTGACTTTTGGAGACATTTTTTCCCCACTGAGAGGATCTGACAACGTATGTGGTATTAAACAGTTTTGTTTTACAACTTGTTCAGATCTTAGTTCTGTTAGTTTGCAGCAATATCCTGGTGGCATCTAAATCTTGATTCCAACTTGCAAATAACTCCTGAAGGGAGGGCAGCTTAATTTTTATCCCTGGCCTGGGCATACGAGCACTTCCTCTGGAGCAGGATATGATGGATTCAGTTACAGCACTTCTTCTACTCCAGCTGTGAAAACGAAGACAATTGCTTAATTGAGAAGTGGTTATTAGCTTCGAAAAGCGACGGGTATTTGGACCTATGTTTTAATTGTTTCCCATTGATGCAGGGGACAACTCAAAACAAAGATATGAGAATATTTGTGAGCTGACCCCAGACCGTGCAATCGGAGACCGTAGCGATAGTGCATGAACATCGTAAAACGCTGAAGGAGTAAAATGTGTGCTTTTTGCTTCTGGGTGAGGATGCTCAGGTTGCAGGCAGGAAATGAAGAATTGTGGTCCTTTCCTTTTCATTTACTTCTTCCATTTAAGAGAAATTATTAAATTCTTGTGGTTTTGATTTTGCATCTGTAAAACTCAGACTGTTTTCAGGTACCTGCATCTCAGGAACGTTTCTGCAGTGTTTGCGTATGTGCGGCTGTGGCTGTATGTGGGAGGTTATAGTGCTATTCTGATTTCATAAGGTCCCAACAAAACCGGCGCTGCTACTGAAAAAAAGTATCCCCCGCAAGTTCTGTTGCCTACAGGTCAGAGTAGCTGTGTGCCTCTGCCTGCTGGCGATGCCCTTGCTGCCGCTGAAAGTTTGGAAGAGTTAAAAGCATTGTAATGTTTTATGAAGGGACTTGGGAGTCTTTGACAATGAACAACTTGAATGTGCAGATTTCCCAGACCCGCAGGAGCAGGATCTGCGGAGTCAAAAAGTGGTAGCTAGAGAATGAGGTTCAGTGAGTAGTTTGCTCTTAGTTGCAGGATGAATAACTGGAAAACACGTTGTGTGTTCTTGTATACAGCAGCTATTTGCTGTGTGTTTTCAGGTGGCCTAAAATCTAAGACTGTTTAAAAGGTTGTGTTCCATTACTGGTATATAAATAAATTATAAATAAATGTATTGAATGACTTGGGATTTTACTTTTTACCCTCAAAACCTTCAACTCTGTGTACAAGGCCTCAACTGAAATGATCTCTTGTCCTAAGACAAGACTGAACTAGACTCAGATCAGCACTTTTCATTGCTAATGCAGTCGCTCGCTGGGTATCTTCCTCATCTCGCCATTCCTGGGAATACTTCTGCTCCTCCACCACCATGTGCCTCACTACAAGACTTGAGCTTTCTTGGCAAGCTGCACGTGTTCCAGGAGATGCAGCTTGGCCATATCTTATCGAAGGCAGCTCACTTGTCTAGTTTCTGCTCAGAGCAACTTCTGCCTTGTGTGAGAAGAGGAAAGCCTGATGCCTCAATCTAGGTTATTTAGAAGAATAACTGTCTTTTGGTGTTCTTGAAATAAGTTCTTACAGAAAGGAACATCCAATAATTTTTTTTTTCATTTTGAAAAATGGTGGATTCTTAAGTAGCAGCTTGCCACGCAGGCATACATTCAGTAAGGCTATTTAGTCGTTTGATCCCTGTGGCCCCTCGGCTCTCTGCTCTCCATCCTGCAAAGCACAGATAAAACTTGTATTGACCTTCTGTCCGTAGTTAGCGTAGGGGGGCATCAGCCGGCGATGGCAGTGAGCAGGCTCTTCCCTTCTGCAGGTGCTGGGAGGCAGGCAGGCGCTGCAGCTTCAGAGGTGGTTTTCATTGCCTCCTCCCTCGAGGATGCAGAGCTTGCAGTTGTAAATGTTTGTACAAGTAGAGAACTCTATTCCTCCTCCTTACAAACTTCGGCAAAGCCAAACCTGAGGCAGTGCAGTTGCTTTTTGGACTAAATGCTTTTATTATTAGAAGTCAAACAATATTTTTTAGGAGTTGCTAAACTATTAAATCTTAAAAATATAAGAAATAGTGTTTGAAAATTTATGATTTCTCAAGCTTACCTAAAACTTGTTTTGCTTAAGCTATAGATCTTTTATTTAAAAAAAAAAGATTCTTGCAAGGGAAATACAGCTCAATCTTTAAAATGAATGATGCCCTAATCCGCAATCAGATTACACATTTCCAATGAATATATTTGTACATGCAATAGTTAAAAGCTTTTTGCAAGTAACTTGTAGGCTTTAAGTCAGTAATAGTAATGCAGTGCTTATTTGTAAACCTTCCACGAGAGAATACTCAAGAAACTTCCATGTTCTACTTTGTTGCCCTACAAAATTTTACATTATTTTCTACATTTGCAAATGATTTAAACACTATATTTTTTGTAATGGTTTAAGGAAGACTTTTGAAAGAATTTCCAGGCATTGAATAAAAGGAAGGATTATGTTATGAGACCACAAATCACAGCGTCTGTCAGGGATACGGGGAAAATAAGTGCTCTTTGATTTGTGCTTTTTCCTCCGACCCCTTGAGATATTTTTTGTTTTAAAAAAAAATATGTAAATGGGAAGAGTACTCAGTTTCTGTTTCCATGTGCAGGGTAGTACACCCACCAGCCTTGTTTATGCTGTTCTCCGAGTTCCATGTGATTTCTCACTTCAGCAGCAATGGTCATGCACTGTCAGGAGCAAGAGGGGTTTTGAGAGTGAGAGAAATGTTGGTGTTCTTGTTCAGCGATTGTCACCGAGAACTTTCTTTTTTAGTGCTGACAAGTTAATGTAGCTAATTTTTATTCAGTTCTCTCAAATTCAAGCTCCAGTGTGCAAACATTTTGCTTGTGCTCTGCATGTAATAGGAACGGTTCTGAATGTGCAGTTTAGTGCAAGTTTTAAGCTTACTGCAGAGCGGATTTTTTTTACAGACGAACTTCTACACCAGAGGTCTCTTTTTTACCAATGAATTATTTATGCTTTTGCTTTAACTCTAACTTGCCGTTTCCTGTAACGAGTGGTGCTGAAATTGGTTTCAAAGCTGTGCATGACACAGTGGATGTTCACGTCCTCTGCATGCCAGTACTGATCTAACTCCCGTTTTCTCGCGCTTCCTGGTTTTCTGTCAGCTTTCAGTCTTCCACGGGTTGTTCGATAAACACTGCCCTGGGTGCCTTTGAGTTGCCATGTGCCAATCACAGCCAAGTGTGTGCTTTTTCGCAAGCAGAGAAAATCAAACGAGCGATTGTCACACTAAATAAAATATTTTTATTTTTTTCCCTCTTAATTGTATCATGACCGAGTCTGTTGGTGTGTGATTAGACTGCTGAATATCGTTGTCCGGCATAGACTCTTTTTCTAGTGAGGGAGGGGACATCGTGTTAGATGTATTCTCAGAGCGTTGCTGCTGTGCGTCGCCTGGTGTACCGTTACCAAGTGGGCTGGTGTACTAACTTTGGGAAAGCCACTCTGAGAAGCTGCTTGTTTTACACATCTAGGGGGTGATAAAATATGTATCAGCGTACAAACCTTTCCTTTCTCAAAAATACCCTTCAATGATTTTGCGTTTTTGTAGTTTTTAATAGTATCGCAAGTACCACGTTCCCCTTCGGAGGTGAGTGGCAGGAACCCCAGCATATCTGCAGAGGAGCTGGAGGAAGTGTGTGTTTTATATAGACTGTTACCAAGCTCCTCACGTCTCCTGCGGGCTCCTCTTGCTCCGAGTTGGAACTTAATACCCAGGAGCTGCTGTTCCTCGCCCGTCTGCTGCAGGGGGATGGATGGTCACTGGCTGCAGACTATACAATTCCCAGAATTCCAGACTCACCTGGGCTTTGTGACTTCTGTCTTGTCCCTCTAGAAATGTGCTATTCCTTCTCCCTCTATCAGCGTAATCTTTTTTTTCCTCTCCTATCCTTCAGCATTTCTCAGGAAAATCCTCGGCTGAATTTGTTGCCTTTCAGCCATGAGATCTATGAAACTTTACTGCTGATGGTCCCTGTTTTATCCCTCTGCGGTATTGTGTCTGTAGAGCTTTACCAGCCCCCAGATGCCAGGTTTGGACTGGCAGAGATGTTGGCTTTCCGCCTGGCAGCTTGAGCGCTCACCTTTGGAGAAAGAACATGTCCCACTCAAATCCCCAGGAGTTACGCGGTTGGTTTTAGTTGCTGCCCCTTGGTTACCTGACGAGACACATGGGAGAAAACTGGTACCTGCTCTGGGACGGGGAAGATGGGTTTGGGTCTGTGTCATCTTCTTGCTCACGTAAGAGACGTTAGCTGTAGAAATCAGCGTATTAGCAGAGGGTTTGGATTTGTCACAAGCTTAGCAGTGTTACAGCTTCTGTAGGGACACAAGCGTAAGTAACTAGAAGATAATTTCCAGCAACTTGTGAGTAACTTGAAGCACTTACATGATGGAGTGTGCATTTCTGTTTTCTTTTTTTAATATCAGAACTGACAGACTTTGTTTTTGTTTGATCATTTTCTTTGAAAATATAAGTCCATTTCTCTCTCTGGGGATATTTCAGTGATAGTAATGTACTGTCAAAATAAACAGGACTGGGATTTTTGAAAACAAGAAGTGAGTCCGAGTTAAGTACATTGGATAACAATATATCCTATAACAATATAACATTTGGAGAGACCACAAACAATCTTCAAACAAAATTCTTGAAGTGAGGTCCTTTTATCAAGCATCAGAGGGATAAAGCTTGTTTTCGCAGAATCTAACCGAAAGGTGTTTTCCCCGAGGATGCTGGAGATTAATACCCTCTGCCTGAACTCTCCAGTGTTGCCACTGACATGTAGGATGCATTTTCATTTTCTTTTTCTAATTCTGCCCATGAAAAAAGGCACCGAGCATCGGGCTGTTTGTGTTACATTAGTCCTGCTTTACCTAAGGGCTTGTGCCCAGTGCATTTTGCTTCGGTGGTTGCACAAGCATTTGAAATGCAGCTGATAGGGTTTTTTTCTCCAAACTACTAGAGAATGTTTTTCCCCATTTTTAAATTTTAAAGCACGTTTCCATGGATTGAATCTCTGTAAAATAATATAGTTTTGAACTTTGCTTAGGATGTGTTGTCCCACCTAATTTCTCATTCAGGAAATGTCATTCAGGCTGCACATTTATACCACTTTTCTAAAGAAAAAACATATTTTTTCAAGAAGCCTGTTGGCTGG
The DNA here is from genome assembly GCF_000710305.1 of Buceros rhinoceros silvestris. Lineage (NCBI taxonomy): Eukaryota > Metazoa > Chordata > Aves > Bucerotiformes > Bucerotidae > Buceros > Buceros rhinoceros. Next base: position 99,354 of record NW_010390167.1, on the reverse strand, counting down.
TCTCATGTGCCAGTATTAAAATTCATGGATACAGAAGTTAATGGTAGGTACCAACCAAGGTTTTATGAGGTGTTAGAAGTGTTTCAGGACTTACTTAAAGACAGAAAAAATTAAATTGCATTTACTTTATTGACAGTTGACTTGGATTCAAAGGACAAGTGAAGTATAACTTGATCAAAAACCAAACCAGAGCTGTCTGGCGTGCAGCTCGGTCGTACTCAGGGTGAATGTTGATCTTGTTAGAGTTGGAATGCCG
>NW_010390167.1:90008-99016 GCF_000710305.1 Buceros rhinoceros silvestris | reverse complement strand
AGCCTGGGTCAAGAACCTGCAGGTTGCTGCCCAGACTTGAGAACTCGTCCCCTCCCCAGAGCTTTGTGGCCGCACGTTAGCTCATGGCTGCGCTGCGCTGCTCGTAGGCTCTGCAGGGCGCGAATCCTCCGTGTCAGCTGCGTTGGAAGGTGCCTTGCTTGGCTCTGGGGTGTTGTGAAGTAGTAATGGTGCTCGGGCTGGTTGTGGTGATGTCTACTAATGTTTGGAAACGTGAAGTAACACGTGTTTAAAAATTGCAGCGTGTTGCAGTAGAATTTGAAGCTGTGTGAATTTGTCTTTCACAGAGACATGCACTTGTGCCTTATTTTCTGAAACGATGATTTCATAAGAGATGAGGAAAAGGTGACCAAATGCATCACAGTTACGTGTATCGTTTTAGTATCTGTGGGATTTTTCAGGTTGCCGAGGGTAAAGAGCAAGGTGCCAGTTAGGGTAGCTCTGGTCTAGCACTAGTAATCTAATGTTTAAAGTTAGTTAGTGTACCGGTCCACATCTCTGCCCCTGCAGACTGACTAGGGCCAGGCTTCACGTGAACAGCGGTTCTTTGACTTGATAAATCTGTCCCGGTGATGACAAGTGTGTTTTTACAGTGTCTGTAGTGGGGTGCTGCTGGAAATACCTGAGCCAAGGGGCTGGTCAAAGCACTGCCTGCCTTTTGTGTCCGTCAGCAGGCTTGTGAAGCTGCTCTTAAACACTGTTCTGCAGCGTTAGACATTCTCTGCTGTGTTTAATGAAGGGGTATGAAATTAAGTTATATTCATTATTTTTTTTAGTATGGGTTTGCAGAATGGTGATTTTAAAATGTGCAATATAATATTCTTTTTTTCTTGGTAATTTTAAACTTGTCACAGATTAATTTGAGTGGTAATCACGACCAGAAATCAAAATAGCAGCCCTTGGTTTTCTTCCAGGATCGTGCGTATAAGTTATATGTGGGATACTCTTCACAAAAAAATATTAGAAAAATTTTAGGTTTGAATTTCATTTGTTGGTCAACTAGAATTTACAAATTTACTGCACCAGTTTCAGTTAATTAATTTTCACATATCTTGCTCTCTGGCTTCCTCAGTAATTCCTTAGAAAACCAACACTAAAGATACACTTATTCTGATGTGCTTAATGCAACAGTCGGGAGAGATTCCTGTCTCTCCAGGCCGGTAGTAGCGAGTGAGTGGCGCGGCGTCAGTGTGCTGCTGGTAGTATCTGAACAATCTGATATCGCCCCAGTGCATATAAATAGTGCACAGAAGTGTGTAATGTCATCTGACCTCGGGTATTTGAGAGGACGGGTGACATTCTTGGAAGACTGGAAAATGCGCTGCACTCCAAACCTTTCTGAAGCGTAACCTGTCGAGGTCTTGACAGTGGCATTGGGATAATAGTGGTGTTAATTAACTCCTTTTAGGAAAAAAGGAAGCCGTGATGGTCACTAGCCGCATCCTGGGAGACAGATCTGCTGCCTGAATATTTTTCCTCGTGTTTGCAATCGTTCGCGAGCTGGGCGTATCTTCCTCCTGTGAGGTGTTGGGAGCTCAGGGGCTGTTTTAGCCATGCTGTCTTTTGCTGTCTGGTTCTGTCACATCTGCCCGTTCACTTGATCCACATCTTTATGTACGTGCTGTGATGGCCATTCCATGTAGTACGACTGTTACGTGTTGCAGTAATAAAGAACAACTTGAGCAGGTCTCGTTTTGCTTTTTTTAATGGTGACTGTCAAGCAGCAATAAAGTTGGAAGATTCCAATCATCTCTGAGAGACCTGAGAAGTTCTTGCCTTCCTGGATAAAAAGAAATAGACAGTGAATATTACACTTTTTCCAAATTGTGGGTGTTCTGGCAGACAAGGTTTACGTAAATTATTGCATCTACAAACTTAAATGTTCAAATAAATGCCGGCTTTGCACTTGAAACTGAGGATCTGCGAGCACTGATCCTCCAGCATAATGAAAAAAATAGTGAAATTAGTATCTTACTAAATTTTTAATTTGTGGTCTATCATTGAAAATCTGGCAGTGGTGCTTGGCAAAGCAAAGAAAACATGGGTGGTGTTTCTGAACAGTTTTATTCTGGTTCTTGTACTGAGTTATAGAAATGCATCCTTGCGTTGAGCTGGAAGCTTCAAGCTCTAGAACATTACCCAGCTGATGGCAGAAGGAGGAGGAAATATGTAGAACATCCTCACTAAGAGGAGGTGCGTCTTCAGAAAGTCAAACACAGATACACAAGACATCTTTTCAGGGTGTGTTTATTCCAAAAAGAAGCCATTGTGTTGTAGTAGCAACACATGAGTGAGTAGAAACTGGTACGTGATCTGCAGAGCCTGCAAGTGGTTGTGAGGCCAAGACCGTGTGCATGGGAACTGTGCATAGGAAGAGCCATACTGGTGACACTTGTGCTTCCTGTTTGTAACTTCGTGATGTATCACATCATGAAAATACATCACCTACCATTCCCTGAAAGGAGGGGATGCGAAATACCTTGCCTGAAATTCTGCAATTATTTCAGCCGTCACCTCTACTTGACGAACTCCCACTGAGGGTAGATGGGATTGATGCTGCTGATGTGTTAACCTTAGCTATGGAATCTTTGAAATATCGGAACAGTTTAGCAGGTAAAACAAAGTAGCGGGTGAAGTGTTTGGTGTGTTGGCTTGGGTCCAGCTTGATGTCCTGAATGAATGCACCACGAAACCGCAACAGATCAACCCAGATTTTCATGGGTGACGAGTATAAGAGCCCTAAAGCTAAGCCAACATAGCGATCGAATTAGCTCCTGCATTTGGAGAGGCTTCTCCCTCCAGGTCAGGCTTCTAAGCACTGGTGGGCTTGTGAGGGGAGCTAGCAGTTAGGGATTGAAGTGTGCCTGCCTGGTGGGGAAAAGAAATCTTAGAGCTTCAGAACTTTCACCTTTGACAGGTGTGACTGATTTGCTTTTAGGGAGGAAAAAAAGGGGGAACTCTATGATAATGGAAAAACTGGAAGAATTTCCATTAGTGGTGCTTTGGTCAAGGACCTGCCAATCTTGCCAGAACTATCTGTTCAAAATCTGAAACATTTTGTTGCTGCGGGGCTGATGTGTACCTTATGTATTGCCCACCCTCATACAATACCTGGCTTGTTCTTGTAGTAAATAATAACTGTACTTCAGTGTGAGGCTCATAAATAGGGGGATTTTGCAAAGCTTGTGCGTGCAGGTGCAGAAGTTCAGCATTTGTGATCTTTTCCTTCAATACCTTGTTTTTAAAATATTGTCTAAGTTTAATAAACCGATATTATAGGTAAATAAATGTCAGATTAAAGACCAGACATAGGGGATAAACAGAAGCATCACTCCTTTGAGTCATCATTTTGTGTTTAATATCATTTTGTTTTTACATGATGCAGGGAAATAATAAAACAAATACAGCAATGGGAAGAGCATCTTATTCTTGGGATTTGGATCATCACAAAGATGTTGATAGAAGATACTGCAGACCTTTAAAAATCTGTTCTACAGTTGATGTCTTATGTGACTGGTACCATCGCATAAGATATTGATAAGTTCCAGCAACTATTTTATTAGTGTTACTGTCGTTTGCGGTTCTTATTTATGAACGCTTTGATATTCGAGCAACCCGATAACTCCATTTTTGTTTCTCAGCATGATGTCTCCCAGACTTTGCTCAAAGCGACGCTGGACAGTGTGGTTGAAGAGTGTGTCAGCTTCGTCGGAGTTGATATTAACATCTGCTCAGAAATACTATTAAGGTGAGTCAAACATTTTCCTATTCCAGTAATTACATGGCTGCGGATCACAGAGTCTCTGTTTAGTCTGCCCCCTGACTACAGCTCAGCTGGAGCACACGGCTCTTGTGTTAAACTTCCAGTTACATGAAAATGACACGTTAAGGCAGTATTTCACTGGGTCGTTGAGTCAGTTTTTAGGGATAAATGTGATTCTCCAGGGTAAAACTAGTCTTTGGAGAAAAACAGGGATTTAAAAATTTGGAGCCAGCACTGCAATTTTAGAAAAATTTCGTAGAATTAATTTGTACTTTTACACTGAGAAAGGGATTTTCAAATATACTTTGTCTCTTAGAAGGTATTTTTATAGGTACTGCAAAGTGGAACAGGTTGTAAAAGTTGGGCGAGGAAAGGAGAAGAGGAAAGATTTAAGAGGAAACTGCTGAAAAATTTATCCCTTTTTAAATAATCATGCCATATTTACTTGGAAAACATTCTGGATTTTATTTCTCTTGGTTAGAATTTAAAAGCTCATTCTCTTTCTTGAGTGTGTAGAATTCAGAGTGGTTTAGTTGAACAGTCTCTTAGAAGAGCAAAAGCATCGCTGCCATCCTCTGTAGCAGGAGACGAAGAAAAACGATGTCCACAGTCTTGGTAGTGACAATTATATTAGGTATCAAAGTTAGGGACAACGCATTCTTGCTGGCTCTAGCTTTAAATTTTCAGGTTTTTTCGTCTGTTCCCCTCAGACGTGCTGTGTATGACACTGTGACCCCAGCTAGAATATACCATGAGCAAGGCTTTCTGCTCGTGCCTTCATAGGCATCAAATACACTTCTCGACACATACGACACATGGGAGGGTGACGGTGCTGCAGTACTTGCATCACTGCTGAGTACTGTACTGGAAAGACTTGCAATAGTCAGTGGAAAATTCTGTGAGCTCTGTGTCATGTTTCTTTTTCGGTATAAAGAAGCTGGATCTCATGTTGTTTCTAAGAAAATTTTGAAGAAAATTCTATTCCTAATGATTAATATTTTGTCTGCGATTAAAGGCGTGTGTCTCCAATTTAATGCACCAACTTTGGATTATTTTAATTTTTGCTTGAGGATGAGAATAATGGAAATATTCATTTTTGAAGTATTTTTCCCCCCGATTTTTGGCTATTCTTGCCACGTTTGCTGGTGATGTTTTTCTAGAAGCAGTCTGTGCCATTCCACAAATAGGTCTCTGCTGCCTTTGACTTAAAGCAATGGCATCTGATATATGGAGCCAGATGGGTGGCATTTCCTTCTCAAGTGCCAGCAGTAACTGCCCACCGCAGCTCTTTTCCCTCTTTCTGTGATTAACATACTTCATACACAGAAAGTTGTACCCACTTTGTGTATGTATGGAAAATGTGCAGCAAAGCCACTGCTTCCTGACGGGTCTTGGCTGCCTGCGGTGGCGCTGCACAGGGAGGTTCTATGCCAGATCCACGTTGCCCTCGGAACAACTCATGCAGCCCGTTCCCAGCTGCTCCTCTGTCTCAAGAGCAGCTGAGAGGAAAGGGACAAGCTGTGTGGATCTGTTAAATGGTGTGAGGAAGGCAAGCGGCTCCCAGCCACTCTCCTTCTGGACAGCAGCCCCAGCCCTTCACGTTGGGGCAAGGGCTTGCGGTACCTTTGGAGGAGAATAGCTGAGAGGGGGCTGTTCTCCCAGCAACAACTGACCTGTCCTGAACCCTCTTCCCACGTCGTTCTCTGAGGAGGGCAGCTAGGGGCAGGCCATAGAACATGACAGATTGAATTGGCGTTACAGAAATAGCCAACAGATCATAAATTACGCATCCCTGGCGCACTAGTTAGGTACGTGCAGAGCCGTGTTGCTGTACCAAGTTTTGTTGACTCGGGAGGATTCCTTCCATAGACCTAAGAGAAGGGTTCCTTTTTCCAGAGATGCCTTTGCTCTGGGGGGCTATTAGCCAATTTCTTAGCTGTTTTTAAGTATTGTAAACCAAATTTTCTGCTGTAATGTGTATCCTTGTAATAGATAGCACTTGGATTAATGACTGTTCAATGATAATAAACGTATTCTGTAAACTTTCCTCTTAGACACATTGCAGGACTGAATGCTAACAGGGCTAAAAATATAATTGAATGGCGAGAGAAGAATGGACCGTTTATAAACCGGGAACAGCTCAAGGAAGTAAAAGGTCTGGGTCCCAAATCCTTCCAACAGTGCGCTGGCTTCATCAGATTCAATCAAGAGTATATAAAGACCTTCTGCAGGTAACAGAGATGTTAGCTATCACGACTAAGTCATCTGAAGTACTGCGAGAGGACTTTTTTCCCCCTTTTTTATTTTGTCTTCAGGCTTAAGGCTTGAGGAATCGTAGGCCTTTGAGCTCTGAAAGACAACAACTGGACAAATGGACTTCTTGAAGTCAATGGATGAAGATAGTTCTTCTCCGGAATAATCATGGCTTGTTAGCCTGGTACTCTTAAGTCAGAGTCTGAGTTTAATGAGAAATTCTGCCACTGAATTGGTAGAAGAAATTCAACATGTGGTAGCGTTGTGATTCGAGATGTTTCAGGTGTGTTTTTGTGTTTCAGGCGTTATTTAGATTTGTAAATTCATTTTGATGTGGTAAAGATCACTCTGCAGAACGTAGTACCGGTAAACTAGAGTGGTCTTTCGGAGAGTTTCAAATCTGTTGCCTGGAGAAGGTTGAACCGCTGCCGGGACCAAACTCTGTGTTACGCTCCGGTCCCAGCAAGCGTGATGTACTGTCTTCTGTCTCACATACGTGAGGCTCCTTCCCAAATCCAATTTGTCAGCAGTGGGTCACCCTTTTCCCTGCAATCGCATTCCCGGTTTCTGCACCAGTCCTTTCCCTCTTGCAGCTGTTTATTGTGCTCCTTTTGACCTGAAATCCTGCCTCTCCACAAATGAAAGTGCCCTTTCTAGGGCGATGCCTCTACTCCTGCCTTTCCCATTTCTCCTTCCGACATAAAGAACTAAGAAAGGGCACAGTGCTAGCACCATCCCCACCCTTTTGCCACGGACTCTTCTCAAAAAATATTTTCCTGGGAAGCACACGCTATTTTTTCGCCAGCCCAGTGCTCAGAAGCAATACTGTATTCCCAGTTGCTGCTGGCCAAGAAGCACACGCGTAACTTCCAGGCAGGAGGTAGGCACATTAGGGCTGGCCCGCTGCCCGGGGGGAAGGTACACAGCTTGGTTGCCCATCTGGCAGGGAGGCACATGCTGCAGGCCAAATGGTGTGCGCTGTGAGCACCAGAAGACCAAAGAAATTGCTTTGGAGGCTGTAGATGATCGATAGGTCTTACGTGTGGTACAAATCTGTTCTAGTGAATGCTGCGATTCAACAGAGGAAGAAAAGGCTGACGCCTCTTTTTTTTTCCTCCCAGAAGTTCACTGGTGAGATGTTTAAGAACATTGTAATTTTTCTTTCCTTGCTGGAGCATGCTTCTGATGTTAGTCGGATTCCATAAAACTTGAGAACACTGTATAACCTGAGAAATCTGCTGTAACTTCAGAGTCTGAGGCCAAAATAAAGCTCTAACACCATCGCCTCTACAACATTTCTTGTGGGCCCAGGTGGCAAAACCAAACATTTTGGACACAGACTTTGCAAAGGCTTCATTTTTGTCCTCTCTGCTCATGTTGGTGGCTACGGAGCGCTGTGTGAATTAGGTTTTGTGCTTTATGCTTGGAAGTTAACAAACGGTGGTTGTTTTAAAAATCGATTTGGAAGGAGAAAGTTAACGTCTGCATTTCTGCTGACGGGTGGCACGTAGGTAGAGCCCAAAGTGGGAGTGTTAGTTGCGGGTGTCTCGGTGTCCTCTTTGTCCTGCAAAAGCAGCAACCACTTGTGATTCGGGAAGCAATCTTGGAAGCCTTTGCATTATCTAGCCAATTCAAGGGAAAAAAAGAGATCCCAACCCAAATGCGAGCTGATGAGGAGCCAGCAGTGCATTTACTAAGCTTTAAGGAAAGCTGTGTTAAGATACTTTTCCAAAAATGGTTTATAAACTCAAATAGTGGTAGATTTGACCTTTAGCTTTTTTCTGGTCTAAGCCAGACTTGGTCTGAGTTCTTTTGACTTGAAATTTTTGCATGTTTGAGCAGAATTCTTCAAAACTTTAAGCACAGGAAGTCAATGAATGTGGTTTAAGGAGTTTGGATGTTCAAGCATTCCCACACTTCCCTTACTCTGTACATGTGCTTGAGATGCCACTGGCTTACCTAAAGACAGTGTGAATAGGAAATCTTGGGTCTGAAGTTTTCAAGTTCAAAATGATGCAGACTAATCAACAGTTAAGTGTGAAAGTATCCGCACAAGATCGTGATCAAGCAGGTAGATGCAGTCATGCCCATTTTACAGAGAGAAGATGCTCTCCAAATTGCAAATGATACACAACAGGTTGTGCAGTGTTTGCTTTATAATCTTGTCATCACAGAGAAACTTTGATGTAGCACAGAATCCCTTCCCAGTGTTTGTTTCTCTTTTGATTTAACTTACGCATACATTGATACGTCACATTTTTATGCTATAATGGTATTGTAAAGATTCCCCATGATGGCCTTTTAGTAGGAGGTTTTTTACTTCTTTTAAAGAATGAACATTGTGTAAAAGTCTGATTGTGTTTTTCACATGTGGGCACTGGGTAGAATCTTGTTCATCGAGAATGACGTGTCCATTTTTGATTTCTGACAGCAGTAAGAAAGCTGAACTTGGAAGCCAGGCCCCTTCGACTAAAGCGAGCGCGCAGGGTAAAAAGAAGAGCAAACCAACACCGTGTGCCTCACGACAGCCCAATCCTTTGGACCAAACCTGTATTCACCCGGAGTCTTACGACATTGCAGTGAGGTAGGCAGTGGGAAAGCTGTGGGACCGTCAGTGCTGTCACTTTTTAAAAGGAAAGTGTGGATTTTCCTGGCGACAGCCTGCTCAGCCTTGTGAGACAGCAATACTTCATTTGATGCTTTCTCCCCTTTCCTCAGGAAAAATGTGCGCTTCAAGTTCTTCCCGCTTTGCCCCTTATGTGCACACGTACAGGGTGGGTTTTACACAAAATAATCAGTTGATATCAAAACAAATAAAAACAACCCAGTAACGGTATCTGCGAATGGAACACCAGAACTAAGAAGTGTAGCATCTGCCTCTGTAACTAACTCAGTCGGTTTTCTCTATTTTCTTCGGGCTTTTTCTCCGTCATCATGCATTTATGATATCTGTACACAGTTTGATGTGGGGAAA
>NW_010390167.1:68083-89922 GCF_000710305.1 Buceros rhinoceros silvestris | reverse complement strand
AGAGTCTCAAGTGCTTTCTGTGAACATAGTCTGTGTTCAACAGTATTTTTCTTTTCCTTGCAATCAGAAGATAGTTTCCTTGAAAGATAAACATGAAGGTGATAACTTTTATGGTATCATGTTAACACGCACCACTTTGGACTGGAAAGTGGGGCGAGTATCTCTAATGTTTTTTCATTGCAAATAGCTGTTTGGGGAAAAGAAAACACGGCTCTGCAGCGGACTGACAACAGCCAAGAAGTGTCGTATTAAAAACTGACAGTGATGACATAAGGGCTAAATATAGACCAGACATTCTCCCCTCAAGGAACTAATGCTATAATTTAGCAATGATTATCTATTTAAAACGACCCCTCTGAAAAAAATGGAGCTGTTAAGCTTTTCAGAACTTACGCAGACAGCTTTCCAAACCAATTTGCTGTTTGAATATGAATGCAGAAAAAAACTTCTGCTAGGAATTCAGGCTGCATGAGGATTCAGTCCAGTGTTTTTCAGGGCTGTTGACAAGTTTTGCTGACTTTGATAGGCAGTGGATGGGACTGGGCTTGTAGTTCCCTTTTGTGGAGCCGACGTTCATGGAAAAGCTTCCGAGAGGCGAAGACCGAGTTTTGTTCATGTTGATTTGAGGTGTCTTACTGACATCAGTTTTTAACACGTTAGAACTAAAGTAGGTTTAAAACCTAATTGGTCGTTCTTACGTGCACTGAGAAGTGGGTTAGATTCAGTATTCAGTACACCTATTTTTAAACAAAACACATTCAAAAGGAGTTCTTCTGCTTTGCTGCTTTCAAAGTATTTCTTTCATCTTTTTCTGTGCTTGCACAAAACTTTCTCGAGGACCATGACAAGCTCACGAGTTGATCTGTGCTGCCAAAGGGTGGAATTGTCTTGAAGGCATCGAGGCATCAAAACACAGTATTACATACCTCTTACCACAGAAATGAAGGTGAAGGAATAGATGCTGCATAAACAAGTCACAGGGGCTTCTCGTGCAATGTCTACCACGTCTTGCCGTGAGAACGTAGTTTGTGAAAATTATATTGGACTAAAACTTTACATGGGAAATTACATTCATTTTTAAACCAAACAAGCTGGTGATTTTTATCCACTGCTCCTGTCCAAATCGCCTCAACAGCAGCAGTCCACGTTACAGATTTGCCATACAAAATTATCAGTTTTTTAAACAATGTTTTTGAAGGATAGAAGTCCACCAAAATTTGAAACCACTACTTTTCGTTTTTTGAACTATTTTGTTGCTTGAAAGGCTAATCTGTGTTAAAAAAAAAAAAATTAAAAAAAATTATTGGTTCAAAGAATTACTCCCAAGTGGGGGCTTTGGTTGCCAAGCTTTAGGCTGGAGCCAATTTTTATGCCTGAATTAGCAACCCCTGAAAAACAGGGGTTTTATAATGGAAACACTGATGTAATCTTTCCTAGAGTGGCACAAATGGTGCTAGTATGAGTGATTTATGGCACTTAAACATCTTAAAATCGGTACAATTTCTGTAAAATAATTGGAAAACATCCTCCTGGTGATTTAACACACTCTGCAGATCACCAAAACATTTTTGGTCGTGGTTTCCACACTGCAAAGCTGTTGTGCAGCAGTCAAGCTCACAAACACCTCTAAATATTATGAATCGGAATTTCCTAAAAGTTAAATAAATTAAAAAAAAAACAAAACCAAAAAACAACCTTTTTGCAGGCAGCAGATTTTCCTGCAAAGCAGAGCTGGGGTTTAAGTTACTGAGAAGTCTATATGTGAAAACCAGTTTATAGCTGCAGAATCTTCTACATGCAGTTAGTACAGCACGTAGAGCGTATCTGGTTTCTTGGTGCATGTTGAAAAAGAACTGGTAGGAAAACTGAGGAAACGTTTCGGAAGCCCGAAGAAGTTACAACCAGGTAATGCTCATAAACCCAAATGCTGGAAAGGAAATGCAACGGTTCTTCCGTGTTGTATCAGTCTGCTGGGTGCAGTTGGTTTCATATGACTGGATCTGAACACTTACTGATTTTTGTTTAAACCTCATAAAAATGCTCTTTGTGAAAGGCTGGCTCTGAGAAGGGGTGTTTGCTGCTGGCAGATTGCAGCACCTGGCAGGCAGGTTGTGTTTCAGTCTGACCAGAAGGCTTTACCAATATTGATGGGATATCTAAAGCCATGACATAGCATGATGCAAGTGAGGATCTTCCTTGGCTGACTTTCCCGGTGTAGGACGTCGCCTGGCAGGGAACAGTACCGCACTCCGCGGTTGGTTAGGCCTTAGAGAAGCGTTTGACGTACTGAGCAGAGTAAATCTTCACTTGCAGTGAAGATTGGTGTCTCGCCCTTCACTGTGTGTTGGTGCTGCTGCTTGATATCCCCAGGAGGACCTCAAAATCCTGAGAAGATTCAGCAAAGCACTTGTTTCACTTGGCAAAGAGTAAGCACGTGAACATTTGGATTTGATGTTCGTTTCAGCAAAGCCTTTACGTTGACAACATTTTATATTCTGTTACAGATGGGTTCCTCATTTTGTGGTATCTCTGGTGTTTCTGCTACTCTGTCCACGTGCAGGTGTAGCAGCTGATCCGTAGTATCTCAGCTGCTGTGCGCTTGTGAGCTTTGAAGGCAAGTACTGACACGCAAGAAAATACAGAAGGAAAACTTAGTTAGGGAGAGACCGCTGGCTGAAAGAGGTCTTCCTCTGCTGCCCCCTCTGCAGCCGGGCACTTGTCCTCCCAGCGTGTCTCCAGCTCTCTGCCGAGCCAGCTTGCTTCTGCCCCGGCTGTGACGGAGCAGCTGAGGCGATGCTGAAGGGGACTAGAAATCAGGGAGGGAAGAGGTCCTTGGTACGGGGTGTGAAGGGTGAAAACACATAGTTGTGTTCCATTTCATAATGCAGGCTAGATGTGCAGATTTAGTTACGCTCAGTAAATTAATGAATCTTTGTGACCGTTTCCAACAGGCAATGGCCAACCCTAATTAAGGAGAACACTTGTAGAATTAGGGCCATTAAACCTAATGAACAGTAGTATTATTCATTAAACCTGATGAGTAGTTCATGTTCATCGCTTGAGAAGGCCAGTTCAGTCACAGGTCTGACTGTTAACTCAGTAGCTGGAATTTTGGAGGACAGGTTTTGGAAGTTCTCGTGCAAGTAGAAGAGCAGAAAAGGCTTTCAGTGCTAAAATGGCATCTGGTAAAGACTTCTTAAAACTTTTCTGTGATGTAAAACACACAGTTAACAAGAATGATTAGAAGAACTTGGAAATAACGAAGTATCATCCTCCAGTGACGCTATAAATACTAGCCCCATAAATCGAGTGGCATTTTTCCATTTGAAGTTTCTGACGCTTACATAACTTCCTCCTGGCTGCATTTAAAAAAATACTAAGAAATAAAATTAACTTTTTAGTGGAACTATCTCCTTTAACTGCAGCACTAATTCTTTGTGGGTAACTAACCATATTTCATGATTCGTGTCTCAGCGTGTGCTTTGGTTACGTGATCTGTCGGTAGTCGTGAAAACAGCTAACAACAGGGTGCCTGACGGTCTGGGGGCAAAGTGGCTCTGCTGCAGCGTCACCTGCGGTGTCTGGATGTCTTTTCTCATTTAGAACTCACTGTTTCTTAGATTTATACCTTCCAAATGTCATAAATTATCCGAGTGCTTTCTGGTCCTCTACGTGCAGTCAGATAATCGAGAATATTGACAATTTAAACAAAACCGTATTGATTAAATATACTTGTGGGGCTAAACCACCCAAGCAGTTTTAAATCTATTTGAAACTTTCCCTTCTTGTGTCCAGCACCCAATGACACAAATACTGTTTGAGATATAACCTGCATCAGTAGTCGAGAGCTGAGGATCCGTATCTCTGAGAACACGAACTGTCAACCTCTGCATTATACCGATGATGCTTTTGCATTTCAGAGCGTGACTAAAACATAAATGTCTGCATAAAGCTGGCTACTCTCACAGACGTACGTTTTACCTAACGAAGTGCGTGCTAATGCAAAGTTGTTTTGTTTTCAGAGTGCTTATGTTGCATTACCATAATTTGTGTGTGCACTGTGACAAGATGTAATGGTGTATCATGTTGCTTTCGTGTAATGACTCCAGGACTCCCAGCTCTGGAGCCGTGGTGCTGGCAACGATTACATCAACCAGAAATGACTGTGACTAAAACCCTTGCAAAGCTTTAGAACTTGTGCATATTGTACGAAGCTTTTGGGGATGTTTAAGTAACTTCTTAAAACTTTCCTGAAGACTTCCCTTGGTAATAGTTTTACTCTTTTCGAGGTCTTTTTGGCATTCCTTGAAATTTGCTTTGTCTTAAGCCACATAAGGGCTGCGCTATAGATTTGTGCAGGTGTGTATGTTAAGTGAACATGATGTGCTTATTTGTTACATTTATGCTGCTTTTCTTTCTTTATCTGGGTAAAATGGATGAAATTATAGATTAAATCAAAACATCAGCGATTTAGCCATGACTGGTCTCTACAGGTCCTGTAAGACTGCAAGGAGTGCTCTTACAACTAAGGTGGTTGCAGAGATTTCTGAGTACCCTCTAAATCTCAAACCCGTAAAACCCAAAGTCGCTAAAGCAGCTAAATGTTGCTGTGTTGTGACTCTCCTAAGGCAGCCTTTGTCTGAGTTTGTGCCAAGAACAGAAAGTTCACCAATCGCTCAGGCCCCAGCATTGGAGGAGACGAGGCTAGTATATCTCCTAAGAATGACCTCAATGCAGGAAAAAAAAAAATCTCGTCTTTCCAGTCCCCATTTCTGTTACCTTTTCTTTAGGTTTTACCTTTTGAATAGATAAACATAGCTCTGGAACTACTGCGACACCTTGTTTAGTTCTCGTATGGAGCCAGGAAAATGCCCGATGGGCTTTAACATTTGCACAGATCGTTCCTGTTCGTACCTTGTGCAGCTCTAAGTGTCATTGACACACTGGGTGAGGGAGATACTCTAAAGATTGCAGTGAGGTAGTTTAACGTTCTGAAGATCAGAATATGGACCTTAAGGGACACCTCTTTCCCCCCCACTCCACCCTGTAGCCATATCCCAGTCTTACTTACCCGACTGCATCGGGTTTTTTCTGACCTTGAAATAACTCTTGAAGTTGCTGGGTTAGTTTTTTAATAAGGAAACATTTACCTTTGTTCATAGCAATGACATTTAAAAATAGAAATGATCAATAATAATGCAGCACGGTTCAGTCAGATTTGTGCTTTGTATTGATTTTTTTTTTATTCTAAGTGCCTTCAGGCTCTGTTCATTTGAGTGAAAATGATACATTACACATAGAACAAGAATCAACAGTGTTTCTTTAAATCTACATTTGAAATCATGAAGAAATTGCTTTTATTTAGAAATGTTTTAAACATAGGTTTTACCAAAGCCTAACTGAAAAAGGTGAGAATTTCCAAAATAGAAATATATTGCTCCTGCTAGAGATTATTTCTTTTGTGCATATGTGTGGGCTGCACCTTGTTACAGTGCTCTCTTCTGCCTATAATATAACTTGCAATTCTGAAATATTCCTCAGCAAAGGCCAGATTTCTGGAACGTTAATAATTCTGCTGAGGCTGGCGGAACTTCATACGTACTTAGCTCGGGTGCCTGTTTAAGCATCATCCTCAAGTGGAGCAGTAACCACATCAGTAAGTTATTTAAACAACTGCAAATGATAACGCAGGGCCCAAACCAACCACCCTTGCCTAGCTGAGGAATCTTTTTTGATACGAGGTAAACGCTTTCAGTGGGATTTCCGGAGGGTGGGAGAGGCAGAGGAAGGAGAGGGGGGTGAAATAACTGTCATAGATGGCAGTAGAGGGCTTGGGCACCTGCCTTGTGTCCTCTTTCGGGCTGGTTTTCTTGCCAGCAGCCTGCACGTAGCGCCGTGCGTTCTGACTGCATTATCCGCACGGTTTTGCACGTACCGGGAGGGGTTTTAATACATCGGTGGCTGTTCCTTGTGGTTGCACTTCTTAGCAGCAAAACCCACCCTGTTATCGACTGAAGTGAATACGCTTCTGTGAAATCCTAACGGTAAGAAAATGTTGCTGGAGGTACTGGAGCCGAATTTCCATTTGCCGTGAAATACAGCCGAGCGCGTGCATGTCAGCAAACTTGTTTATGGGGCCGGCAGTAAAGCATACATTATTTAGAAGGTTGAGTCATGAGGCTGGTGGGGTTTGTCGTGTTACATCTGGCATGTCAGTCAAAGCTGGGGCAGCTGCTGCCTGTCACTAGTGCTCTGGTGGGGCATCATCCATCCATCAACGCTGGCAGCCCGCGGCCCCGAGGAGTCGTGCAAGATCGCTTCGCCCGGCCCTCCGCGCGTTTTCATTGCAACTGCTTTTAGTGCTCTTCTGAGACCAACAGGAGGTGGTTTCGTAGAAGTTCTGATATTATTCATATGTCAGCTCTTAATAGGCAAAATATTTGAGTAGTCGTAGTGTTTTGTGTTTAGTTTACAGAAAATAAAAATTTGTATTCAATATTATAAACAATTTTGATAAACTGTTTTGATATTTACTTTTCTTCAAACCACCTCAAAACTACTTTGAAAAGTGATGTCAAACTGGAAATG
This sequence comes from Buceros rhinoceros silvestris, assembly GCF_000710305.1. NCBI lineage: Eukaryota > Metazoa > Chordata > Aves > Bucerotiformes > Bucerotidae > Buceros > Buceros rhinoceros. The sequence goes on along the minus strand of NW_010390167.1, from coordinate 83,334 downwards.
CAGTCGAGCAAAACAAAATTCGGCAAATCCCAAGAACAGCATCAGCCACTGATCTTTATTATTTATTTTTAGAGTATTTCTTTCTGGATGCCAGTGGAAATTTGTCTCAATCTGCGATGTATGTGTGTGACGATAGGGAAGGAAAAGAGTGTTTGTGTTGTATAATTCCTTTGTCTTGATAATCTCCTAGTTTCTGAAAAACTAGTTGTTCCCAACCATGGAGTTCACAACAAGAGAAGTATTTTATGTGAAGTTTTTCTTAAATTGGGTTAAAGATCCTGTATAGTAATTTAATATAGTAAATGTTCGTTGTTTTCCTGAATTGCCGTTCTTTTTCATTTGAATGAGAGTGTCAATAAAAAATGACAGCGTTATAGAACCCTCATTTGTTCCTGGGGAACATTCATGGTGAAAGACATCTTTCAGTCATCATCAGATTGGGGTGTAGCGTGAGATGAAATCATTGGAATGAGAAGTGATTTACACTGAAATTTTGCTGCCGGCTTTGTAATCTATTCCAGGAGACGCGGGTGGACAGGTGGACCCGAAGTTTCCATGATCAGAAGTTTTGTTCACGCATCAATGCGGAAGTAATAACAACCCCTAAATACAGCAAAGCTTCAGTTCCCACTAACGGGTGTTTCAAATCTCTCTCTGTACCTGTGTTTGAACTCCCCAGGTTTTTATCTCTCATTGGAGGAAACGCAAATGACATAGGAAAATCTGATATGCAGCAAAAAATAAATGCAGTCCTTCAAAAGGAAGGACTGGAAGGCACAGCCAAGAGGCTAAACACGACGGTGCACACCCTGCAGCTGATCATCGATGGTCTCACTCAGCCGGAAGGCTTTGACATCCGAACAGGTAAACCTTTGTTCTGAGGGCTGTAATCTCAGTTTGATTGTTCTATGTACCAGTTTTAAACTAGCACGTTTTCTTCTTCTCGAGTTCACAGACACGGAGCTCCGTTTCTGTTCTCAGGCGAGGTAAAGGCGCTATCGTAGTCAGGTGTTTGTCCGAGCTCGGTGGGTAAGGAGTGTGAATCCTGTCTTAAACCGTGGCATGCCGAGCCGTAGGAAAGGGGCTCGTATGGCTGTTAGCAAATGAAATAGTTTCAATATGTTGACTCTGTGCTGATTAACTCTGCGTTGGCCCTCCATCGTGGAGGGGGACGCAGAGTCGGACAGAAACAGTGGAGTAGCGTGTTCTTCCGTTGCGCTGGTTCCTGGGGACGAGCGTAACTGGAGCACCTGGCTCGTGACCTGCCTCGGTTAAAACTTTGCAGCAGTGCTGAGCAGTTTGAGGTGGAGGGGGAGAAAGTTGAAGGAAGCAGTGAAGTAAACCATCTGGAGATGCTGTCGTTTAATAAAGCTTACAGCAAGATTCTCTAAGGACATCAAGAGAGAAAGGTGTAGGCAGAAAAGATGAGGGCTTGAATAACGTGTAAGAAACATATACTTAAAAATAGCTTTTCCCCTTTTTGGGGTTCATTAGTGGTTTCATTGCAGGTTTTATAAATGTTTCCCACTGGTGATCTTGAAAATGTGTATATTCTATGTCTCCATTTGTTCTGGTGGTCTCACATCTAAATTACAGTGGTATTTGGGACCTCAGAGCGGCCTTGGGGTGACTTCTTAATTAGGAACAACCAGCTGGAAACTAGACTTAGAAAATGTTGGAAGCTTTTTTCCCAGTGTCTTATTTTTGATTCTTGTTTCCTGCCACAGATTTTGATAAACCTGACTTCAAGAGAAGCATAGTCTGCTTTGAAGACTTAAGAGTCGGTGCCGTTCTGACTGGAAAAGTTGAAAATGCAACACCATTTGGAGTTTTTGTTGATATTGGTGTGGGAAAAGCAGGTTTGATCCCAGTACGAAACATAACAGAAGCAAAACTTTCTAAAGTGAAGAGGAGAAAAAGCCTGGGGTTAGGTCCTGGCGAAAGAGTGGAAGTTAAAGTGCTTAATGTCGATATTCCTCGTCTGAGGATAACGTTGGATCTTATTCGCGTTTTATGAGAAGGTTCTTTATGATTGAGCCTTCATTTTAAAGGTCAAGTAATGTCAGCAAGGTTCTGGAGATTCAGGTGTTTAATGAGCGTTGAAAATGAACAAATTGTGAAACCTTCAGCCTTGCTGCTTTTTTTTTTAATCTAACAGTTTTTCCACATTTCTTGAATCCTTTCTGTTAATAATTGCTGGGGCGGTTTGTTGGATTACTTCCAAGCAAGGCTGTTATTTTGCCTGCAGAGCAAACGGGATTCCGGTGGCATCTGTCAGGCAGATCTCTTACCTGCCCTGTCTGCGCAAGGTTTGCGGTCTCACTCTGCAGTCAGTCCTGCACGAGCAGGCACAGCTACCGCTCCCCATCGAAACCCAGCCGTTCGGTTCGCTGCTCGCTGGCTGAGAGTCTAGAAGAGAGAACTTAGTTGTAGAAAAAAGTGATCCTTTTACGTTAGTCGGTGATGACATCACTGCTAAAGTAGGCTGAAAAAAGAGCGACTGCTGATACTATCGATGGTTCAGAAATACTCAGCTTTAATTTATTTGAGCGACGTGATTAGGAGGCCTGTTTACCTGTCATCGTATTGCGTGTTCGCTTATCATGGATTAACATGTTGGATGTACGTTGGGGTTTAAGGAACTTTGTTCAAAAGTGTCAAAAGACATTTATGTTGTTTTGTTTGTGCAAAATAAAAACGTTTCTGGCCATCTTTTCTCAGTATACTGGTTCTACAAGTGATTTAACAGCCCTTGGACAGTTTCTGTCTGGGATGTGCTCCGTCAGTAACACTTCAGCTTGAGGATGTGCTTGTCTGACCTTCTGCATGGTGTGTGCTTTCCTGAGCTTTCATACACGCAGCCCATGGCCTGATGGTGTTCCCGATTCAGTTAAATACTTCTAGTCTGTCTTGGACTCCTTTAGCTTGACAATTTTTCTATCTTCGGTATAATGTATTTTTCTGCCTGCTTTGAGCGGAGAACAGTTTTGCAACACTTGTCTTAACACACTGTGCTCACAAAAGCATGATTCTCCGTTAAAAAAAAACCAAACACCTTTTAGCTTCTTGCAGGTGCTTGCAAAGCTTTTCTAGACCTCTGTTTTCATAAGAATGCGTTGTTTCCTCTAGGAGTGCCTAGCACAGAAGGTTTGTTTCTTCAGCCTTTCATTCTGGTGGTATTTCAAAGGGTTTACTGGTCTGGCCGGGTTTGCAAAGGACAGGTGATGGTATAGTGGCAGAGGAGCCTCCAGCAACAGCAGATACACGTGGCCTTCCGGGGATTTTTTGGTGTATTGGACGTTTACTTCTTTGAAGTTGCCAAACTCACCTGTAAGTTGGCAGAAACTCCTGGCACTAACTGGTGAGCACAGACAAGACGTACAGCAAGTGTCAGCCCTCTTTGACAAGGTCTCCAACTACAAATGTCCCAATAGCTGTTGGCCCGGGGGTGATTCATTAGGTAGGAAAAGGATGGCGTCATTTAATCTCCCAGCTTTGTTCTTTAACTTTCAAAATTAGGAACCAGCTGTAGACAGTGTACTTGGAGATTATGGAGTCATTTAGCAGATGGAAAAAAGAAGACGGTTCTTGCTAGCTTTGCTGCATTTGTCTACCAGAGGCAAAAAAGACCATTCCCTATGATGCGAAGGTCACCACCACTTGGAATCATGTTTCTCAGGCCTTTGGAAATTTTCCTGTAATACTTCTGCGAAGTCCATTTGTTGGTATGAAATTAGAAACTGTGATACCATGTTACTGTCTTTGAAAACACAAATGCAGAGCAAACAAGCTGAGGTGATTTTTTTTTCCTCGGTGACTGCAGCATTGACTGCTGCTATTCCCATCAGCAGAATTACCTGCGCTCCGCTGAGCTGGGCGTATGGTCTCTATAGTGTCTAAGCACATAACAAATGAACTGAATTCTCCTGCCCTTCTCAAAGAATGAGAGAAACTTGAGCTTTTCCTGAAGCTCATTTCAGTGGCGAAGATGAAGGGAATTTTCTCTTTATGTACTATTCTTCTCTTGGCTACTGAAATTAATTTTTAATCTTTAATATCATGAGGACTGTTCTGCATTTTGGTGAGTATCTCTTGGATGGTCATAAAATTCTAAAAACGAAGGACATCTTGAGAGTGTTTTTTCTTCACTGTTAGTTCACAGGAGGTTTTTTCCTTACTCAAAGGACTGACTTAAAAGTTAACTTGTGTACTAATGAGCTATTTCAGTTTCTCCTTAAAGGAACTCAGAAGCTTATTCTGTAGCATTACGGGGAATACTGGACTTTTTTTCCTTGCTGAAACACAGCCATTACAACAGCCTAACGAGAGTACGTATTCATATGACCTCGCCAGATTTTGTCAGGTCTCTGCCTGGAGATTTTAGAATTCTTTCTTCTTAATCAGTTTTCCTCTTGAACTCCTGTGGCTTTCAGGCTTCTGACATCAAGACCATTTTCTCTTAATTCATCTTCCCCTTTAGTTTCTGAACCAAAGAAAAGTTACTGGCTGGGTGCTTTTTCCCATTTGACATGCTCTTCGTGATGCAATCCAGCCTTTGGAACAAATTCCATAGTGCTTAATGGTGATGCCTCCAAGATTTAAAACAAACAAAAAAAAAACCAACCCAAACCCTGCCTTATCCTGATCTTTTTTAAATGATTCAAAGTACAGTTTCTCAGGGGAATAATTAAATATGAGTCTTTAAGTCTCACTAAAAATTTTACTTTTGCCTTTAGCTGTAGATTCCAAGGCATCTTCTCACGGTTCCATCTCTCCGCAAGAGAATCCAGCCCATTGATGTTAGCCGACAATCTGCTATTTTTTAGTCCCACCCTCACTCAAATAGGTTGGTATTTTGCAGTCACCTTCCTCCAATATGCAGACCCATAAGAAGAGCTTCTAAAGATTTCCTGTGCTTTAGATGTAACACAAAAGAGAAGAATTCTTCTACCAGACAAGATGGCACTTGTATGCCTGGCTGTAGTAGCGCAAATCAAGAGTTTAAAAGAAGCCATTTGTTTTGGTTTTAGTCCTGCCTCAGGCAGTTTTAGACAGCATATATCAATTTTCCAGAAACTTGTCAACCTCAGGAATGATTTAGTATGCTGTTAAACATAATAAAATCAGTAGGAAAACAAATAGAATTTCCATGAGGAGCAGACGGTTGGAGAAGCTTGTCCATATGGCCCATAGACATGCCGGAATTTCAGGCTTTGTGGGATACTTGGTTAGAAAAATTGCATACCAAGGGAAGGTAATGCATTATTCAGGAGGACAAATAATGTAACAGCTTTGTGGTAGCACATCGTAAACTTGGTGTCTGTATTTATTTAACAACAAATACATTTAGAAACTCTGTGCCTGGAAGCCTCAAACCAAACATGAATCACATTTGCCTAACTGCAGAGCTTTAGATAAGGAGTCCCACCGCTCTGAAGAGAGTGCCGAGTTCTTCCTGCAGCCAGAATAGTACCTTTGCTTTTCTAACCTTCCTGGGGGTGGTTTATGTAGCTACTTGGCTTTGCTTGAGGACATCCAACTTCAAGACGATCGGTTCTGTAAGAAAGCAGAGGGAACCACTTGGTTATGCTAGTCCATGGTACTCTACATCACTCCCTTTTGCTCAAGGTTTCCGAAAGGGCTGTGAGGGAGTTGGTGTGTCTGGGCATATCTAAAGCCAGGCAAGTCAGTAATTCCACTCCTCCAGCCTTCTGGGGGTTTACCGGTCCCAATTGCTCTTCACCCTCCTCACAGGCATGTCAAAGCTGTAGGTGTTGAGAAGTGTTTCATCTTGAGAATCAGTGAATCGATACAGCATGAAGTTTCATGAGGAACCGATACGCCTGCGTTTGTAACAGCAAACCTCAGTGTTTAGTTTCTAGAGAGCTTTGGTTGCCTGTTTCCAGTTGAGCCTCTAAATGGTCCCTTCAGTGGGTGTCACAGCTGTGTGCTGGCTGCAGATATGTCCTGCCAGGGGGCTGTTCAAGAGCGCTGCTCTTTCAGAGGTGTCTCTGTGATCTGACCGGTCACTTCCATCCAGTGTGTGTTGGCGCTTTGGCTGGTTGGGTGTTTTTCCAGATGGACAGCAATGAGTCACTCACGACAGGTAAACCTGTTCTCATAAAGCTTTTCTGCAGCTGATGGCGATTTCTGGAGAGCTGGAGTTGAATAGCAGATCATAAGTCTATGCTTTGCACCACAGACTTTACTACAGCTTCTGCAACTTGGACATCAGCAGTCACAACTCCTCAGTCCGGGAGGGACCAGTGCTGAGTATTGCTGCTGCGTGAGCTTGTACAGCGGGGTTTGCTGCTGCTGCTGCTCATCAATCTGCTGGTTTTCATGCTGTTCCCATAGCTGTTAGGTCTCCTCTGAGCATGTTCTAGCTGCAGCGAGAATCCTGAAACTCGTCACTCTAGAAGTGAGAGACGACTCGTGGCTGTGCCCAGAGCAGGATGACTCCTGTCCCATTAGGAATTTTAAACCTAACCAAAAGTTCAGGACAAAGCACTCCAATCTCATTTCGCCTGCTCTCTGTCCTGACAAGGCGCTAACGAGCTTATCAACCTGCTTACTCCTTGTGTCACTTGTTAGAGGTCTCCCCTCATTCAGCTGCTTCTAGAATTGAAGATTAAGGCTCCACACAGCAGTCCAGTTAATGTCATTAGAAACTTCTGTTTTGTCACACTCTCTTGTTCTCATCCACAAAGAAGGGAAAACTTAGTAAACCAAGGTGCCACATGATTTTTTTTTTTTTTTTTTTTTTTTTTTTTTTTTTTTTTTTTTTTAAAAAAACCTTCAAGCTCAGTTGAGTTCAGGCTTTTACTTGTGGAGAGGTTGGTTTTCTTCAACAAGGAATCAGGAGACCACCACCTCAGGAAAGTTAATCGAGGTGTTATTTTCTCCTAATCTTAGACACATTAATCCTACCACGCTTGTATGTTATTGAATGAAAAGTGTTTTCAGTGTGTGATCAGCTAAGCTGGAGTTTTGCCTTCCCCCATCTCATCATCAGTCATGCTCCTAGTAACGGCTATGCCTTTACTTGTGGTCAAGCAGGGAATTCTTTTGCACGTGAATCACGATGAGGTATGTGAGAATAATGTCACGGGAAGAACTCTTGTGCTTGGGGTCACTTACAAATAGTGAATAGAAGTGATATCTTAGGAAAGTATTTTCACCTCAGAATTAGTGTGTGGAATAGCTTGGCAGAGAGCAGGAACTGCCACATACCAGAGGCTGTGCGTTGGCACCGTGACTGCTGCTTGCGTGACGAGGGGACTTGGGGAAGAACTTCCCAAAAATGTAAACGGTCTTATGGAATGAAGTTAAGGTGATGAAATGCAAATGGTAGTAATGTAATGGTAATGTACTAGTAATGGAATCTGAGCCTGGTTCTCTATTCCTCGCTGTACCTCCCGTGAAGGTAAAACAGAATAAGTGTAGGTCTTTGTTATGGCTGGAGGAAGTTGCATATCTCGTATCAGCGCATGATGCTGTTAATAGCACGGGACCGTTTGCCTTCATGTGGGAGCAATGCTGTGAATCGATTTGCTTCTCATTTCCTGCTGTTGCTGTTTCCAAGTAGTTTATTACAAGTACGTCAATCCTTGCTCATCAGCACTCCTGGCTGAGAGCGCGCAGCTGCCGTGTCGCAGATGTGCCGTCCGTCGGCGCAGAGGGCTGGGAGCACACGGCGTCGGTGATGTAAGATCTGCGCTGGTGATTGATTTTTTGATGTAAGCACACACTTGTTAGCCTCTGAAGAAATTAAATCTCTGCTTACCTGAAAGACTGCCTCTCCTGGTGTGTTCTGTGGCCGAGGTAGTGACTTGGTTTTAAACTTGAGCCTGTTCTCAGGGTGTTCTCCCTTACGGACTGTCTGGTGTAGGCTTGGTCTGAAGTAGCCCAGGTACGTCAATGTTCAGTATGTTTTACGAGGCCTTGTGTTTTCTGGGGGACGCAGTGAGTGATAATCTATGAGCTGAAAGAAGCATCTTCCGCTGTTTGCTGTTGACGGAATCATAGTTTATTGTGTGCGTGTTATACGTGATATGTGGGCACTGTTCACGGAGGCAGGGGGCAGGTGGTAAAGCTTGGAAAATTAATAAACAGATTCAAAATGGCATAAAGGAAAACGTCTGCCTGGCAGTAGCTTGTCCTTGACGGTCTGTCACAGTCCGCTTCCCGCGTTGCAGAGTCTTAAGCGTCTCACTGGGATCGGGTTGCAGTAGTGTGTTTCTTGGGGGACCAGTGTCACTTCGTGTGCCTTCCCTTGCTTGCAGACTTTGCTGGACCAGTGATAATCCGGCCCTTTTTAGAGATCAGCAAAGCAACGATGAAGTCCCTTCCATGGGAGTGGACCTTCAGCTCATCTCCAAAAGTAAGACCACCCGCAGTCAGAACCCTCTGAAACAGTTCTGCTCCTTTGCCAGCTGGGAGAGGATTCGCTTCTTCGTGGTGTCTTGTCTTTGAACAGGATTTCACTGGTTTATCTTTATTTCTCTATACCACTCTGTTTTTTCTTTATTCCACCACCCCCACCCCCACACTGATGTTCTCCAGTGAGTTATTTATTCCTGGGGAAACCAGAGCACTGCAGAGCTTTATTTTCACACGTAAGTACAACTTCATTATTTCGGCATATGTTCTATGTCCTTTAAATGTAACTTGTATCTGGGTTTGTTGTGGGAAATACTAGAACACTTCCCTTCTAATCAGGGTGACAGTTACGGTGTTAACTGATCTGGTGGTTGTCAGATCACAACCATGTGGGAAGGCGTCACTCTACAGACTGTCTCTTTTCAAGGTGAGCTTCTTGATGTTGTAAGATCTTTAAATGTGGGAAAGGGTAATAAAGGAGTGGTGCTTAAACTGCCAAAGGAGGGACCTGACGGCTGGGAAGTGTGTCCTTTGGAGTGCCCATCGTCTGCACGACGTGGCTTCCCCAGGAGAAGTGTAGGGTGACTGCTGGCCTCCGGCAGGCAGTGGTGTAGTGCATGTCCTCAGCACAACTGTGAGAGGCCAAGGATGGTATAAATGGTATTTTCTAGCCTCTGAGTGCTTCACTTTGCAGCCCGAAGGAAGGTCTTTTTCCAGATATGTTACAATCTCCTTTCCTGGCTTTGTTCTTTAAACAATAAACTAAAACCAGTTAGGAGCAGAAGGTAGGACGGCAGTCCTGGGTCCAGTTTCCACTGAGTTCAGTCTTGTTCATTGCAGGCATCACACCACAGGACCCCTTTCATGAGCTGATCAAGTCCCTTTCAAAAAACTGCTTACCGACAGAAGGTAGTGATTGTGTTCTGTGTGTAAAAAGGAAATAGGTGGAGGAGACCCCCCAAACTTAGAACTGCTCTCAGTGAGCTGGGGTTTCGGTGGTATCCAGACAGGAGTGTGACTGCTCAGCTGGGTTTACATGATGGTGGCACGTTTCGGGACAGGCAGAGCTGCGTTTCAGTAGTATCGGCTTCCTTGTCGAGCACAGAAGCGAACGATGTGGGCTGTAGAAGTGGTGTTAATTACAACGTTAGTGTTGTCGGTCAGCATTTCAAACTGAAGCTTTGCTGGTTGTAATAAAATGAGGGACCCTGGCCGTGGTGGCGATCTTTAACTTGGCATCGCATGTAAGCAGTTACGGCATTCTGGGAGCTCCTCAGAAACTCGGTGACTATATAAAAATACAATTGTCACCAAAAAATGCATGTCCAATATACTCACCGCAAAACAAAAATGTAAATATGCAGGACATCTTCGTGCCCTTACTATGTTCACAGACAAATCTATTTGGTGTATTTCTGGCCCATTGCAGGCAAGACAGACATAAATATGCCATAAGCAAACTATCCAGAGCCTAAAAAACCAAATTTGGGTGGTTTTAAAAATAGGATTTTGGTCAGCAGGTCTCCACTCTACAGATCAACGTGCCAAGTCCCTGGAGGAGTGTGAAAGATGCATCAGTGTGGTGCTGAGGGACACGGTTTATTGGTGACCTGGCAGGGCTGGGGGAACGCTTGGGCTTGATGAGCTTAAAGGTTGTTTCTGACCAAAATGATTCTGTGGTTCTATAACACTTCTTCCTTCCCATTACATTTGGTTGAGAGTGCAGGTCGGTAGTTTCCACAGGTACAGAAAACAGAGAAAAGGTTTTTTTCTTAGAATGATTTACAGGAACTAGTTATTTAAAGAGTTAATTAAATGAAGCTGCACCTTTACAACATGTAATCAAATGTCTGGGTGTCTTTTCTAAATGTGTCTCTAGCCTCTTGGTGGCTTTAGCACTTCTGAAGTTCTGATGTTGCATGCTTCTAACGGCATCCTACGGGAGCAAAGCTCGTCTCACCAGCAAGAATGGAAAAGGGGAGATGAAAAGGCAAGAGGCACAAGCGTCCTGTGTGATTTAGGCGCGTGCAGTGTTCCTGCAGTACCCCGCAGCAGCACCTCTGTTGTTTCATTCAAACTCAACTAAAATAACTCCTGAAGGAGCTTACACGGAAGGGAACAGGATGGTTTTGGTATCGTTATCCATGTTATCCGTGGAGCAGAGGTTGACTGTTCATCGTGCCTGCTCCGTATCGCTTTGTCTCACAGCCCGACCCAGCAGGTTTGTGGCTGTGCTCTCTCCCAAGACCCTCCCGGCTGCCAGGGCTGATTGACGGAATCCGTGGGCAGATGCACTTGCCAGACTCCAATAAAGACGGGGCCTTGGGAAAATCTAAGGCAATTATTGACGGGCAGCAATGCACTAATCAGCCAATTTCAAAATTAATCCCACAGTCCCTTACTGTATTAGCTTTCCTCCTTGTTTGTATTTATACAGCAAATTCATGACTTCAGTGAATACTCTCCCTTCCAGCCCAATTATGTCTCTCTGAGGGTATTAAATTAAAACCAGAAGAAATATTGAAAGTGGCTTGCAATTAGTTTCTTTAAAAGGTGGTATGGCACTTGCAGGCTGGGATTCTTAATGTGATGCTTGATAATAAAAGTAAACAGGATTTTTTTCATCATGCAAGCAATGCAAGTGTGCCTAATACGCCTCGTTATAAAGCAGCCTATATATGATGAGAGAAAAAAAGTGATTTGATTTTGGAGTTTAATTATATTTTCATAAAATTCTTCTAGAGTAACTGACAAGTCCACAGTGTCTCCAAATAACATAAATAGATTTTGGTTTGTGCATTTTGATTTATCTTTCCCTTGTTTTATTTTGATCGCTTTATAATACAGAATTGCATTGCGTTGCCTTTTAAATGAAGACTGCTCCAAAGAGAACATTTCTTTCCCGTGGAAATGAAATACAGAACCGTATTCATGGTTTAACTGCTCAGACACGGGTCACTGCCTGGCGTCTTTCTCATTCCTTTAAAATTGGGGATTCTGCATTGAGTTGCTGCAGTGGCTGAAGAGTTGTTCCTGCAGATCTGAACCTGAATGTAGCATTTTCTTTTTTATTATCAAAAACGGACAACCAGAGAGAGACATCCCTTTAAAGGCGTTATTTTGCATCTTTGCGCTGCAGATGGCTCTTGGCTCAGGTAATCGGAGCCCCGTGCACATGCGGCCGGGAGCATACAATATTATTTGTTGTTTATTACTGATCGGTTTGCTTTCATGTATAGAGGAATTTAAAAAATGAGCCAATCCACCTGGGAGTCGGGGGGTAAGCTCGGCGTACACGTGGGTCGGAGAGTGGATGGTGCAGTCAGTGCTAACGGTACAAAGCGCAGAAAGTATTTCCAAGTGAGAAATATGTGGGGCAGAGAATTTACTGGAGAAGCTCTGGCTCAAACCCTTCCTGGGTAACTTTGGGGGGTTCAGCCACTTTCTCCGTCTCTCAGATTTCCATCTGTACACCACCTTGAACAGATGCTGTGAGGAAAAAAAGAAGGTTCTGTGAAAGTTTTATTGGGTTTTATTACAAGTGTAAAATAGGTCTAATTTTCCAGTAAAAAGGATAAATAATTCTAAAAGTGAGAGCAGACCTGGTTAGCTCTGATCTTTTTTAGTTAATGTGCATGGAGCTGATGAAAACACAATTACAAACATGCCACCTCACCCACGCTGAACGAAAGCTGGAGTGAACAGGGCTCTTGTGATCAGTCACACGTCTGCATTGATTCACAGGCACGCAGGACATAGGAGGCAAGAGGCATTCCCTAGGCAGCCTGTGTTCTGATTACCTGAGCGATTTCTCTAACTCTTTCCAGAGCTATGTAGCCGCTTGCCGTGGAGAAGGACCAGGGTAATACACTGGTATGGCTGGACACATTTACACGAGGCGACGGGGCTCAGGAGACACAAGGGTGAAAGTTCCTGTGCTTCGTTTATACTCCCGTGTCTTAACAACACGCCTGCAACGATGCCAAGCTGCTTTCCTAGTGCAAGCCAGATCCAGGACAGAGCTACTGGTAGGCCTTGTTTTATGTTACTTTAACTTGATTTACTGCAGAAGTTGTTAACACCCCATAGTTCTTTGAATAAAATAAAACAAGAAAACCCATAAGAATCAGCAACAACATAAGCCAGGGGGGCTTTCATCTTTGTTATGAACTAATTAAGCTGTTGATTACCTGGGGATTAACACCTCCATATGTAACAAAAGATGCATTCTGTGAGTAGGAGGATTGGTGAGGTAACAGCTCCCGCAATTTGCCATGTTTGACTGTAGCTCAGGAGGACAGGGCATGAAAAATGGGAGGCTAGCAAACAAAGGTGGTTATCTCGATTCCCACCCATGCTCCTGAAGACATCTTTCAAAATCTAATAATTCATCAAACAGATTTCACATGGAATGAGAAGAAAGTGCTTTAAAAATCATAGTGCTTGTTAAGAAAGTGGCACTTGAACAGAGGTCACAGCTCGGTGGTGTTGCTGGACCTTTTACCTTTAGTAAATCTTGGAGGATTCAGATCCTGAAATCCCTTCCTGTAACTGATATTTTTGTGAACGAAGGCAGCCCTTCAAGCCACATCTGCCTGGAGGGATGTTCCTTAGACATGGGTGCAGTTCCGTTTCCGTGCTCATGCTGCAGTTCAGCCAACTGATGGTGCTGCTCACGGGCGTTCCTTTGTCTTTGTTTTATTTGTGCAGGTGGATTCAGAACACTGGCTCTACATATGCCACCAGCTGGCAACCGCTTTCGGCTGTGGTCAACCTGGGTTAACCTGGAGCTGGTGACCAAAAGGTAAAAGTTGGTTCTACCCAAACCTGAAGTAATTTGTTGCCCTTGAGTGGTTGCTGGTTCTAAAGCAACAGCAATTAGGTTTGTGTGGCACAATAAACACAAAGAGCAAGTGCGTTCATATGGATAATGTAAAGATTAAAGCTCTTGTGCTCTCAGCTGCACGCTGGATCGCTCGCGTTTTTATATGCTTTTAAATAGGAGAGCTGCGTAACATGACCCTCTAGTTGAAAGGATGCAGGATCGCTTCGCTCCCATCTGGATTATTGCATTCAATTTAGGCCACATGAACTCCTGTGCTGAAGGTGCACATCTAAGAAAATGGTTGTGAATTGAGCATGACTTGCATAAAAGAGCAACTTGCACCTATTCTCTCTTGAAAAGCATCTGCTTTCAGTTAAAATCACAGTTGGCTCGCCAGCGAGCCATGGGGCCCCCATCTTCTTTTCTGTATCGCCCCCCATTCACATGCTTAATATACTAGTAATTTTATTATGGAGCTGTGGTCAAGACTCTGTGGCTAAGGTTGCAACCAGGTTCTTTTATAAGCTCTGCTTTTTGTCTGCCGCACTAGAGCTTTCGCTCGGAAAATTGACTTGAAAATTGGCAACATTCGCTCTGTGCTTCATATCCATATATTTACATTCTCAGGCACGGTTAATTGTCGTGCTGCCTGCTTTACTGCTCTTTCAACTTCAACGTTAATTGTTGGGCTCCACTTAAAGTTAAGCCTTGCTTGGTGTCTTTTAATTATAATAAAGCCCTAGGCAGTTGGGTGACTGTGACCACTGCGGATTGCACAGTTCTGGGCTGTGGCCCACGGTTGCCTTGATATGGCTTTTTTGTAGACGGGCAGCTCTGACTCGCTGCTGAATTCATTCGAGCATGTTGAGCGTCCCAGTCTGCAACTCAAACCTCTTCCTATTGCTGCAGTAAAAATAAGTGATAATCAATATTCAAACAATCCATAGTCTCAGCCTGGCTGCGGTTGAAGCTGATGGCAGAGTTTCCACCACCATCACCAGGAACGGGATGCTCTCGTTTCGCAGATGACGGTGGGAGATAACTCATCCTACTTTCTAAGCTAAACCAGGGGTGTCTTCCAAGCGTTGTTTCCTGGTCATTGTCAAAAATCACCATTTTTGGCAAGATACAAGAGATGATCACTTGTAACTGGTGAAGCTTCTTTTGAAAATGATGATGAATTTGAAGATGTGTAATGCAAAGTAGTTCCTTGTTTTCTGTTTTAATTTACTTTTCACATCACTTTGTAAATGCAAAATCCAGCCTTGCTGCCAGGAGCTATGTAGTGGTAGAGGATCTGCAAGCAGTCACTTGACTTTGGTACCCGAGTCTGTGTTCCAAAGAGAATTTAGATTAAAGCAAGGTGGCAAACTCTCAATTGAAAATGCAGTAGCTGTTGCTACTCCATGGGAGGAGAACATTTTTCCTATTCAGTCTGGTCTGGTTTCCTGCACTTTCTGAATAGTTATTCCTGACTACATGTAGGAAGGCTGTCAATAATCCTATATCCAAAAGGGACTTAGCAGCATCCAGACCTCTAAATAACTGACGATTTCACACTCGGCATCCTCAGTGTATGAGTCGTTGTTTAAAATGAGCCAGGATCTTCAGAGTCCTCTACATTTTTTCTTTTTTACAATGCCGTGCCTCGGTTCTATAAATACATAGACGCTGCTGTCAGGTTTAGAATTGATGAAAGAGCCAAAACTATCTGCAAGAAACAAGTCCTTTGATATTTTCAAAAGAGATTTGGTGTGGGTCAAAAATTAAAGAACAAAGGAAAGCAAAAGAAAGTCTGCAGCTAGGAGATGGAGAACCTGTTAAAACCAGGGCCAAGGGAGTGGTGGTGAGGATGGCAAGGGGAGGCAAGTCTGGGGGGAGGCATGGGGTGTGGAATGGGAGACGTTTTCAGGCAAAGGCAGAATGAGTGGTGTTGAACGTTGAAAAACCGATGTCCAGAGAGTTCCTCTGATCGGAGAGGTGAGGTGAAGTCATACTGTATTACCTCGGGGCTGGCGACGGAGCTGGCGCGCTCCCCGCTGAA
>NW_010390167.1:65088-67998 GCF_000710305.1 Buceros rhinoceros silvestris | reverse complement strand
GCTTTGTTTTATCGAAAGTGGGGCCGTAACTGTTCTTTGACAGCAAAACCCTCTGCAAACCAGAAAGAAGCCAGGAAATCTTTATTGTGCACCTACCACAGGGAGTAGTCCCTGCTCTGCACTCCGCAGAGGGGGTTTGGGGTACACAGCTCTTCCAGTTCAGGCTTCTCAGGTGGCTGCACAGTGGAATCTGCCGTGTTGGTTTGGTTGTGTGTGTTGCGGTTGTAACCTTAGTGCTGCGTACGTTAAAATTCATGTAACTTGGTGTGACGCTGTTTACTAACTTCATGCAATATATATCAGTTTAAAAAATCACTCACATTGTGTGTAAATGCTAATAAAATGAAATCCCTTAGCAGTCAAAGGAATTAGCCCACATGAGTGAAACACCGAGGCAGGTCTTGTTATTTTTATGAAACTGTGAATAATATAAGTATCCAATTGATAAAATTTTATTAAAGCTGACAGCCCTTAAGTGATCTAAGTGGTAAATATTGAAATGAAGTTTCAACAACACTGCGGTACCAAGGGAGGCCTAAGGCAGTAATAAGGATTAAACAATGATTTAATGTTGTTCCTTGGGGGTAGGGATTGTTGTTTTAATGGAGGGCAAAAGCTCACTTCCTTCTAAATAATTAAACTGTGATTTGAGAAATTGATCTAAGGTAGTTGTAGTGGTTTGTTAAGTCCGAAAGAGATAAATGAAGGGAAGGTGTCCTGGGGCAAGGGGAAGTCAGGGGAGAGTAGTGAAGAGATAGTTTTGCAGGATAGATTCATGACAAGTGTCCCTCGGGAGGGGGGAAGCTGGCAACGAGCATATTTTATCTTTTATTTGTAATGTAAACAGACTTGTGCTGCCTGAGGCTGGGTAATAGCTAATGAGCAGGGAGTTTCCAAGGGGTGCAGATTTTATTAGCACAGCTTATAAAAAACGGAGCTAAATTAAAAATGTGGTGTCTTCTAGCTAATCCGATAATCAGCGAGGCTGCAGGGAGCACCTCCACCTCAGCAGAGCGAGCGGATTAGCATATGCATGCGAAATTTCCAACAATTTGTTCAGCAGTTCTTGTGAGCTGAATGGCTTTCCCATTTTCCTCGCAGAAGGCGGAATTCACATAATAGGGCTGAGTATTTTGGGCTGTCTCAGGAATGCAGGAATGAAGGAATTTTGTAATGTGTTTCAAATCTGTCATTTGTGTATGAGTAGTGAGAGACTTGGCCAGAGAGCTTCTCATCGTATATGCCTCTTGGGTGATGGTTGCTAATGAGATGACAGCTAGGGTGGTGGTAGAGATGGGCTGTAAGTGGAAAAAGAGAGAGAGAAAACTCTGCCTAATTAGATAATTACTTAAGGTAATTTCCTTGGGGTTAACGTGATACACAGTTCTGAATAGTTCTAGACTACTGATGCAGAGCTTCCAAAATTGTGGTGGAAGGTTTCCAACTAACCACCCCTCTGTCTGAGTGCACATAACATGGTTTAGAAACACAGTTAAATTGAGTTAGCATCCAAGAAAACATGGAAATTCCCTCTACTTACTGGAAAAAAACCTGTCTCTGTGCTCACTCTGTGCCTTCAGCTGTAGATACAAATGGGCGGGGGGACGCGTTGTTTAGAATAATGCTGTATTTGGGCTGTAGCACATCAGAGGAGGAATAAGTTGAAACATCAAAAGCCCCTGAGAAGACACACCTCTGTCCACCAAAGCCTCGTGGCTGCCACTGCCAGCCTCCACAGTGTCCATCAGTAAGAGAAAAGGATATTCCAACATCACGTGGCTATCAGAAGCTTTGGGAGGTAGAGTGAGGTCCCCTGAAAGAGGAAGAATTAACAGAAACGTCCCTGTGTGTGTCACTCCAGGCTGAAAGGCCCGGGGGCTACACGTGTGAGAGCTGAGGTGAAACGTGGCTCTGACCCGCCTGCTCCTCTGTGCAGTGAAGTGAAGAAATGGGAGTGAAACCATGCCAGCAGATCGATGAGTGTGTTTGAGATGATTGCTGGTTTGGTTTTGCCAGCAGACTGGTCTATGTTGTTCTGTTTTGGATACATTTTACTGTAATTAAAGGAAATCCTTCAGGACCACCCATGAGGTGTACAATCAGCCTCACTGTTCCCTACTCCTCAGGCTGGCAGGGAGATGTGCAATGATCCAACAGTGTCGTTATTGACTGATGGCTTTCCACGAGCGCTAGGCAGGTTGCAAGTTCTTGCCCACGCAGTTTCTTAGAGCGCACCACTGGGCGCACTGAAGGGTGCACTCACTCCAGCTGTTTGGGTGTTCTCCAGCTGTTCAGACTGATGATTGAACTCTATCCTGTGTCTGCACTCGTCATCTGTCAGGAGTGAAACGTGTGCGGGGTGTTGTGTTTCGGTACACTCATCTGTCAGGTTGGATTTGGTTTTGCATGTGTACATCTTGCTTTTATTTCTGTTTGAGAACGCAAGGCAGAAGAAAGATCTTGCGCTTGGAGGCAGGAGATGGTAGAACTGAGGCTCAGGAATTAGATTTATCTGTCCCATGGGAGTTTATTCCACAGGCTCAAGCCACCCCCAAGATTTCTCTCTGCTGAAGAGGCAAACTCTGCTATTACAGACAGCTCCGTTGTATGAGAGAAGTGGTACACACCTGAGGGTTTTAGGAAGCCCTCTGAGGAGTCGACCTGGGAATTCTGAACGGGATTCAGGTTCTGTGGAAGGCCAGGGTGGGAGCTGGGACAGGGCTGACATGCTTATGATGTTAGTAAGGCAGTGTTATCCCAGCATCTCTGAGGTTGGAAAGCACCACTGGAGATCGTCCAGTGTCCCTGCTCAGAGAAGTGGCAAGTTCAGAGCCTTGTATTTTAGTAGTTGACATCAGCTGGGATTTCCAAAGGTCTGAGTACCTCCTGTGTAAGTATGTCCCATGGATC
>NW_010390167.1:44321-64992 GCF_000710305.1 Buceros rhinoceros silvestris | reverse complement strand
AGTCCATACTTGTAGGAAAGGATCGGGTAGGGAAATTGAAGTTATCGCCTGCCAGGAGAGAGTAACAAGGTAATGCTAGAAGCATTAATCTTTTGTTGTTTTTATTACTAAAATACTTAAAAATAATTTCCTCTTCCCCCAAGATGTACTTCTGCCCCCAGACGATCACCCATGAGCTTCTCTTGGGTACTGAGGCTTGTTGATGGTAACAAATGATAGAGCTGTGGAATAGTAACTACAACACTGTAGGCAGTCTCGAGCTTTCTGATGTGAGTTTGTGTTGCCAGTTCGGCTGATGGGATCAGGAAGAATTGGTCAAAATGGATAAGTGAAGCATTTTACAACTGGAAAATTAGATTCTGATTCTCTAGGGAGCCGAGACCTCCATCTGTTTCAGCAGCTGAGAGCTGTGCTGTGGGTGGAGCTGCCCAAGGTGACTCCTGAGGTACCTACTCTGTAGAGACCCGTGTTTTACGTTTTATCTTCTAAGGGGGCAATCCAAATTCTCGGATATCACAAGATGGCATTTAATGGTGTCTGTTCAGGGAGAGTACTGCTCTGGCCTAGATGATCAGGGGCTTCACTGATAGGAAGATCAATAACGAGGCGGACAGGTCCGTTCCTGCCTTTGCTTCCTGAGGACTATCACACTATTCGCTTGCCTTCCTGCGCCTCCATGTGCCTTATCTACAGCTGTAAGAGCAGCTCGTTTCCTGCTGCTTTTCTCATCTGGCTACTTATAGCTCGTCACCTCTTCAGTGCAGCAAGTACCTTGTTCTCTGCATCTGAAATGGAGCTAAAACAAGAGCTTGACAATTCACGTTAAGAGCTTTGTCACTGTTGGCTGCAAACACATTTTTACCACAGTCAAGTTTCTTCCAACAGCGATTTTGCGGCAAACATGGTTATGTTTTGACTTAAATATAGCAAAATCGTCAACATGATGAAATGGCAAAAAATGTCACAGTTCATCATGCTACAAAGTATAAACAATCATCAAACGGGTGAAAAATACATTAAAGAAGAATAAAACTTCAAACAGGTTTTAAGTAGTTCACTTTTATGTTTTAATAGCTCTTTAGGAGCCTGTAAATAGAAAGTCAATTGGATTTCAGACTTGTTTCCATAGTTATATTACACACAGGGAGTATTCAATAAAACAAATCTTTTATTTAGTTCCTGACAGGTAATTAAAATGTGCCTCTGCATTTTCTTATCTGTTACAGTAGGAACTAATATCAAAGATTTCTGGAGTTTAAAAAGATTCACAAATATGTGGCAACTTAATTTTATCTTTTGGCTGCAAACCTAGTGCTAACTGCAAGTCTTAGTGGAAAGCTGGAATCCTGTTCAGCATTTGAAGCCTAATATTTCCCTTTTTCTACAAAGATTGTTCTCAGCTTCAAAGATCCCACGTCCTGTTTACACGTCTTTGAAAGTCATAGACTGTGGGGAAAGGCAAATATGGAGAAAAAGAGCAACTAGAAACAGTCTTGTTTAGCAAAAAGAAAAAAAATACTGTGTCAGCTGCTGAAAATATTGGGGAGGAAGATGATCGTGAGGGTTAAAGTAGTATGAAATTATTTGGATTTCTGAGTCATCAATGAAATCGCTTTTGCTTGAAGCAGCTAATGTTTTTCGAAGTACTGGTTCGCAAAGGACCATTCAGTGCTGCGCTCTCAGAACTATAGTTTTAGCAGGTTTTGATGGCAGCACCTGTGAATTCAAAGAAATACTAGAGAGTCATTTCTTTTTATTGCTGACGTGCTACCTGGATCAGTCTGGCTAAATGAGAAACTTTCAGCCGCTGTGGTTTTACAGAATTGTACCTGATGGCACCGCGAGGTAGGATTTCACAGCCAGGGATCCTATAAAGATTAAGCTGCCTTTTACCAGCTTTACATTGGGGTTTTGGGGTATAAAACCATTGCCCTAAAAAATGTTTTAGTACCCACTATTAGGGCATGGTAGACCTACCAGAATTAGAAATCCAAACGCCTAAATTAGAAAATGGCTCAATTTTACTGCCTCGGTGCTATTGCTGGTGTATCTCCCAGATGCGGGGAGGAAGATTGCTTTGGGAAGGGCTTTATTAGTTATGCTGATTAAGACCAGGTTTATGCATTTGCTAACCTTCCTCTGTGTAGGATTTCCAACATCTGCCTTGTCGTTTTGGCTATGATTGCCTGACTACAGCAATAACCAACTGCCTTGTTCTTTGTGCAGTGCTAAGCCTTGGTTGTTCTTCCTACGTTTGTCTAAAACCGTTGTAATTTTCCTTTGATCGGGCATGCTTAAGGCAATATATCGTTTTTCAGGTGCGTTGGGTGGATTAGCAGCATTTGTATAAGATCATGCCGTTTCCCGTGGTTCTGGACCAGCTTGGAGCTATTGGAGGATGGTTGATGGGCGCAGAGAGGAAGGGCTGGGGGTATTGACGTCATAAGAGGTGCTCCAGGATGAAACAGTCAGGAGCGATGGGGCTTCCCAACCTGGTGTGGGAAGGCTCTGTGGAGAGACTAGTGCCTTCCAGATGGCCGTGTCTAAACACAGGCAGCAGTGTCCGAAGGGAAGGATATCAGCTTCTCAAGGGTTGCCAGCCTGGGCTGTGGAAATCGCAGGTCTGCTGAGTAGGGTGGCTCGTGGCTGTTATTTTACACGCAAATCCATCCCTGCCCCATGCTGGGGCTTGGCAGTAGGTTTATGGTTTAGGAGTATTAAAATGTCATAGCCATGGTGCTAGCTTGTACACTTGCTGGCATAACTCCTCCACTCTCACTACGTCTTTTCTGTTGGAGTTAAAGAACAGTTACAACCTTTATTGTCATTTAAAAATGGACTTGGAATTGCCGTAGAAGTGGTATAATCTCAACAGAATGATAAGATTTGCAGTATTGCTGATGGGATCAATTAGACCAATAAAATTCTAGAGAAAAGCCTCAGTGCAGGAATTTACAGGGATTTTTGGCACAATCAGGAGTAGCTGTTTCCATGCATGGCCATTTTATCAAGAGAAACTAGAGAGTTGCATAGCACAAGGTGTTTGTTTCTGGATTCCTCTTGGCGCTGTGTGTTGTCAGAGCTCTGATCACACCGAGCAGCTCACCTGTTCGTTCATGTTGTGTTTACCACGTGCACAAATACCGCTCTTTAAGCCCGAGAGCCGCTTTAAACCTGCCTTTTATCTATTGCTCTTACATTTCTAACCCACTTATTGCATTTGCAGATTCTGCAACAAATGTATGTGGTTTATAAACCTGCCGTAGTGCCTCGTTCTGATTGATGGAAAATCAGTTGTTCAGTTGCCAGGCAATGATTGATTTTCCACCACAGCTGCTCCAGCTGTGCTACAGATGCAACTTTTTCTCAGCTATCATAGATGGTGTTGTAAGCTATCAAATATGATCCTTAATTGTAAAGAGCTCTGAGAAATCAGCCATTTCAGCAGTTAATGACCACTTGGTCACCGGTTTCAGCTACGCTCGGTGTTTTTACCGAGTAAGCTTGCATTTAGCAGTGCCACTTGGAGGTTGCTTTGGGGTGTTCTGCAAGAAGCTGGTCTGAAATCTGTGGCATAAGTAAATGCTTGTCACAAAAAATCCCAGTTCATTACAAAATGCTGTAGCCAATAGCATGTGCTGATGACAGCAAGCTTTTTTCCTGGAATGCATTTCAGATTCCAGTATTTCATTTCAAACCTTGCTCGGCTGTGTATGACTAATAAATAATAGAGGAAAGTATAACTCAACAGAAAAACTGCAGCCCTTCTTTTGATCTGGGGAAGCAGACTTTAGTTGCTTGGCATTCTTTTAGATGACCTTCATAATTTAGTTGCAGGCTGTGATTTGGCTCTGCTCTCCATTTTCACAGCAGCATAAAATATTAAAGTCGAGCAATGTCAATAATTCATACTCGTATGGCATTGGGGATATCAATGAGAGGCTCGTTTGGATTTGCTAAAATTAAAAGTGCAACTCTGCTTCAGGTACAAACGCAGGGTTAAGGCTTTTTAAATGCTCATTAGGAGAGTGGAAATGAAGCTAGGTCTCATGTTTCATAGAAAGAGGAGCTGCAGTTGGTCGGTGCCCTGTCATTTGTACATTAGCCTCCTACTCACAGCGGGGTAATGTGTCCGCGTCTCGAATAGACAGACTTCTTGCCAGACTGCGCCCTCTTCCTCTGCCTTCCTCAAGGAAGCTTTTCTCCCAGCTTTCTCCCTGGCATGAAGTCCGACTGTTTTCAAAGAGCCCGTCACTGCTGGCATTGACAGCGTGGCTGGTTGAGGAGCAGAAAGAACTGGAAACAGGGCATGGTCTGGCTTCGGAAATTGCTTTGCCACTGTCCTATGGGTAAATCACGTTGGGTGTCCTGCCATCTTCTGCATTGAATTAGAAGCTCCTCGGGAAGAAGTGTTTTTCAGTGTCTGGTACCGCAGGCCTTTGATTTCAGCTGGCTGAAGCACTGAGGTAATACGAGTAGGAAATTAAAAGGCAATTCATTCCCACTCCAACTTCCAGAACATGATATTTTCCTTCATGTTTTTTCTTTTAAAATTAACTTGACGTCTCCTTTGTCTAGTCTTGTTTTCCTCTAAATACATTTCTAAATAGTACAAAACTCTAGATGACTTAATAGTCTAGTAGACTTCCATGCCGTGATTTTTGGAATAGTCATTTATACGTGTCCGCTGTGTTAGGGCATTATCCTCATGCACATGCATTTCTTCAGAACTGAAGCTCTTCCAAAGCAGCAGTAAACCGTCCCTCCCTTTTCAGCTGTAATTGACACCTTTCAAAGCCAGTCACCTAGAGGCATTTTAGAATAAATTTATGCTTTCCTTCTGGAAGCTTGTTCTAGTGCCTTCTCCTGCAAAAGGGAGATAGGAGGGTCACCGCTGTTTCGTTTCCTTTGGTGAATTGCTCAGCTTTTCAACAAAGACTCATCTAGCAAATGTAGGCGTAGTGCGTTAGTGAGGGAAAAGCAGGTTGTTTTGAGAGAGAGACTTTGTTTTCCTCTGACCTTGACTCAATTGTGCCCCTGGTGTAACTCTCCCCTGAACATCTCTGCCGGTTTGCTGTGAGTGAGGACTGCGGGAACAGACCCTTCAGTCGACTTCTTGTCTTCCTTGTAGAAGCGCTACTCTTGCTCTTGGTGGGGAGGTGGAAGACAGCTGTCTTCAGGCAGGACAAGAGGTAGTCACCGCGATCACCTGATCTGCAGATATGTGTAAGACAGGTCATCATCTAACTTAAACTCCCGTGTCAGGTCTGAAATCTTACTATGCCTCTGTCTGGTGAATTAAAGAGCCGTCTGCTTTCCTGGATGTGCTGCTCCTGCAAGTTCTTACAGACCGACTTCTCTTGGCCTCTGCACGTGGTCTAGCTCAACAGAGCTCCGTCAGGCTTTGGGTCTGGGGTGCATTCTCATTTCTCATCTTCATCTTTTCAAAGTTGAGGTAACAAGACATTCTCAGAATGGTAGTTTGTTTTGGGGAGTTTTTTTGGTAGCCGTTTCCTCTTCTTGGCCATCTTTTTGAGTAATGAGGCCATCGTAATGGTAAGCGTATCCCAGTGCAGCTTGTGCTATAAATGGTGGGCAGGAAGCCCTCGCTATTCCTACTGAATGCTCTTTGGCTTTGTAGACCCACAGTTATTCCCTTGCTTAGTTACAGACGTCATTACTCAGAGCTCTTTGTTCCCCTTTTAGTCCTTCCTGACTCACCGTCCTCCTTTTGTCGATCACATATAAAACATCTTGTTCTTCATCCTGAGTTACATGGTTGCAATGAGAAGTATTAAAAATGGTGGGGTTTTACTCCCTTTTCACTAGGCAATTCAGATCACCTTGTGTGAAGGACCTGTCGTTACCTTCACGTACAACTGCGGCAACTTTTTAACCTGAATTTTTTAGGCATCACAGTGATTCTAGAAATAAATGTCCCATGGCTTGTGAAAGAACCTGAACTTTAATTATTTGTGTGTGTTTGTTTTCCAACAGTTTCACTTTCTTCTTTTGAATTAAACTACACAAATCCCAAACGTGACAGTGTTTTCCCTTCCTCTCCCCCCACCCCAGAATAAGCAGAAGATTCAATCTACCTCCAGCTCTGCCCCCTGTTCCTTTTGGGGGTTTGTAACATCAGCGATACCCGGTGGCTGCTGAGGAAATTGATCTAAGTGATATTGGAGTAATTCCCCTTCGTTTTAGTAATAAAGGTTGCATATGTTTCATGAGAATAACACCCCAGCAGCACAGAGAGCTACTGTGATCCATCATTTTAAATAAGAAATCATTTGACACGTTTATTTCCTGAACAGGAAGCGTTCTGTCAGATCAGCTGGAAACCCTGAAACCTGTACATGTTAAGATGAAAGTCGAAATCGCAGATGCTGTTGTTTTACTGGGCCAGTTCCATATTCATAGGGAGGCCACTCTACCAATGGGATGCCGAAGACATCTCTCTTTCTTCCCTTTCAAAATGTATTTCCCTGAAGAAACTTGTTAAAATAGGGGCTGTAGTTAGTCACTTCTAGAAGACTGTGTACTTGATGAATTATGTGGTAAAATCTGATCCAAAATAGAAATATACTTCAAATATATCATAGATTACATAAAAGTGGGTTTAGCAAGAAAAAAAAAAGTGGGAAAATTTCCCATCTTTTTTTAATCAGAGAGTTGTAAAGTAGATTTTGCAAGTTTAACGCAAATCCTGGTTGACTCATAAATGTACACATAGCAAACGCAGAGATGGGCAGTTTGAAAACCGCGCAGGGAGGTGGCAGGAACGGCCAGTGGCACTTCCCTTGAGAGCGGCAGTTGCACGACAAACGTTCTGTCTAGATCGGGGCTCTGGAAGGGGCTTCCAGCAGATTGCTTCAACACAGAGACGATTGGCAATCCCTAAGCAAATTTCTCAGCCCGGGTCAGCTGTAGCTTAAACATTGCTAATATAAAACCTGCGCTGAGGACGCGTGAGCCGTGCACACCAGCTGCATTTTTATTGGCCGTCTGCAACTTCAAAGGCTTTCCTGCTCGAAAGCCCGGGCAGGTACGGCAGGCTGCCCTCAGACCTGCCCTCGCCGCCTTATTGATTCTCAGCATGGCTTTACCTGCAGGCCAGTGGAGTTGGTTTCAGTGTGAAATTGTGTTGAAAGTACATTCTTACTGACCTGCTTAAGATTTTGAAAATGTTTATGTCGTTAATAAATATGCATCACTGTTTTTCCCCGTCTTTGATTCTCCTGTCAGAGAGATCCATTTAAGTAACAGATGCCTGAAGTGTTTTGACAGGCTGTTTGTTTCTGTTTCCAGCATAATACTCGTGTGATGACAAGCAGACAGTAGAAAGAGATTTGCCCCAAATGTGCTAGGGCCCCGCTTTTCCCTCTCCCACTTGACAATTAGCTTTAGTGTTGTTACTTTGGCACGTGCCTTGCTGGGGGAAAAAAAAAAAAATCCCTCCCTGCCCAGGACCGGGGAATCCTAATCTTCCCTCTTTTTGAACAGGCATTCCATGGCGAGGTGCTTTGAGTGGTCAGGAAGAAATATTGGGCTCTGAGAGTATCGTGGAAGACTGGAGATCTATCTGTCATCTTGAACCCGTAATTCTTCATCTTGTGAGGAGGCGTCCCTGACGTACCTGCTATACTCCTGAAGGTCAAGCACAGCAGGTACGTCTTGAAATTAATTTGAAGAATTAATTTTCAGGGTTGTCTGCATGTCAGAAGCAAAGATATTGAAGCATCACAGATTCATTGTGGTGGTGCTGCTGTCAGGTGTTCAGCAAAACGACCCAGTTATTTCAGGCATCTGCAGTATTTTAGTTAAGGTCTAACATTCGGATGGTCTTAGTTGCAAAGTAAGCCTGTGTTGGCTGCCGTATGAGATGAACGCACTACGTTTTTCAGCTGTCATTTAGAAATATATGAGACCTTTGTCTTTAGGGTATCTTTGCCAGCACTACCAACATTTTGTTATAAAACTAATTTCTCTGAAGCTCCTCATGTTAGATAGTACCTCAAGGTCCGACTTGCTAAATTCCAGCATGTCTAAGCATCTCAGTGTTTCGGAGCTTTCTGGCAGGTCCATACCATGCTGTTGGAGCAGGGTTTAGAGATGCCCCAATGAGCAGCACTCAGGCTGATTATGGAACCAGATGGAATATTGCCCTGCGTGTCTCCGTTACATAATCCAGCAATAATACAGCGAGGCGAATGTCATCGTGTGGTGTTAGCACCATAATTTCTTCACAGTACTTGTGGGTGTATCCAGATGGGCAGATGGGACCTGAAACGTTACTCTGGCGTGTAATTCTGCCCCTCGGACTGCAAGCTCTCTGTAGTACGGCCTGTCCCTTATTATGTCGAAGCAGCAGCTGGTCAAATGGGGTCCTGATCTGGGATGAGGGCTTTAGATACTCATAAAATGCTGTAGTAAGGACCAGCTTGTTGAAACTGAAAAATACATTAAGCATCCAACTGAGTTTCCTCATTGTTCCATATTCTTACAAATAAAAACTTGGCACGGCAACAGCATATCTGCTTTTCTCAAGTTTTTGTCTTCAGGTCTTGGGATTAAAGTGTAAGCGATGGAGGTTTGCATGACTACAAAGAGCATCTTTCCTATTATGATTTCAGATGAACCGTCCCCTTCCTGATTACGTGTCAGCGCTGTAGCTGGACTGCAACATGCTGAAACTCATTTCAGCCCCAATACGTTTAATGTTCATTTTCAGGCATAAGCCTGCGGATAAAATCAGTTCAAAATCCATAAGTCAGCATGGCAGAGAGATTTCAGGGCAGCCTACCTGTCTGGGCATTAGGGGGGAAAAGCCCTTTGAAGTCACAGACGGCCAATAAAAATGCAGCTGGCATTTAAGCTTTAAATGGCTCCAGCACTGAGCTTTTACATTACTGTTACTTAAGTGAAGGCTGAAACTTTTTCAGAAAGTGCCTTTCATGGAGCCTTACTGGTCCTTCCTGGTGTGACTGAACCCCATCACCCTCAGTTCTTTGTCATTAAAACCAAATTGTGAGAGCCATTCCTGATAACTCACAGTGCTGAGAAATAGGAAAGCTCTGGGCTGCTGTCATGCCTGGGGGTGAGGACAGCAACACCCTCCAGCGGTTCATGGTTCCCTCGCCACAGGGCAGGACACCAGATGAAGAGTTCCAGGAGATCTGTCTGTGCCAAGGCTGGGCAGTCACTCGGGAAGGGCCAAGTCAAACTCCTGCGAACGTCTCGAAGTGGGGACCTGCCTCTCACAGGCTGATACCGGGGCTGTGGGAGCACTTTGTTTTCTTTCCTGTAAGTCCCCTGGCCGTTCCCTTTCTGCAGTGCGGCTGTGTGGAGGTGACGTGGCACGAGAAGTCAGGGTGGAGATGAGCTCTGCTTCCCCCAGCCTGTGGTGGGAACTGGAGGTGTCGGCATGCTCTCTCCCGGCTTTGACCTCTCAGTGGACGCGAGCTCTTTCCAGGGCCTTGGACAGCCCCCAGCACAATGATACAGGCGTTCCTGAGCTCACTGGCACAGCTGGAATACAAAGAATGAAGGTGGGATGGCTGGCTCTCAAATAAAATTAGAAATAGTCCCCAGCTTTCTGAATTACCCGCTTCTATTAGTTCTTGAACAAGACAAGGTTTTAAGGCAGACACATTAGATACCTTTAAGAACTGAGTTAATTTTGCCTTTCACTTGATAGAATGTGGTGTGTCTATTCCTAGTTCTGGAAGGACTTTAAATGCTGGCGTTGTGGCTTGTAAGGATATTCCAGGGAGTCTCAAGTAGGCGCCTTTTTCCTGTGGACAGGTTCAAGAGTGGAGGATGGGGGGGCGGTAAGCAAGAGTGGGGACATAAAGCTGCTCCTTTGTTGTAACAGGATCATGGGATGGAAGTGGTTGACAACCACTGAAATTGGATTTTACAGGGAAATGCGAATTATCACACTAAGAAAGAACCCATTTTTATCCTTCACAAATCCTGGAATAGCATGTCATGGGTGTAAGCACCGAGCACCGCCTGTGCTTGGCCTCAGGTTAAGCTGATTTGGGGAAACGATAGGTAAAATTTTATTGCTGGCATTTGTGTTTTTTAAATGACAGCTGTTAGCAGCTGCTCGGGGTTGGGTGGGTTGGAGATAGCCTAAGCACAGCTAGAGCAGGGAGCAGAGTTCAGGTAAAGCAGCAGCTGAAGATGCATGGGGTTCGCCCCTTCCTCTCTGAGTAACCCCATATGCCTGTAGGTGAGTAGTACAGCCAGATATTTCCAGAAAATTTACACTTTTATCCAACTATAGAGCAGATAATAAAAAGAAAACCCTTAAAAACATTTGCAGATGTTCTCCTTTGGCTTTTTCTTTCCATTCTAGTCACAAACTTCCTGTGTTTCCCATATAGTGCAGAGAGTTGTCTTTAAGAATAAAAGCACATTTTAAATGTCGTAGCTGCTTCCGCACCTCGTGAAAGGAGATCATCTTCAGCTTAGCACAATCCTTCCGTTCTGGTGGGAAAAGTCTCTTTACGCTGTGTGAAAGCCTCACCTGTTTAGATTCGACTTTTGAGAAGAGTGAAAAAATAGAAAAAAAAATCAAGCATTGCTGTTTACAAATTCTGTGCTTTGTGAGCCTGATAAAAACTTGCTGTTCTAAATAAATGCATCAAACGTTCATTGGATTAGGGGCGTAGAAAAGCGAACGTGTTCAAATCTTAAACACATCATAATTTTAAGCATCCGCAAGTGTTTAAAAAGCATTGGTGGGAAGGAGCACGTATATCCATTCACCATTGAAGTATCATACCCTGCTTTTTTTTTCTAAACACATGCACAAGGGAACAGAACACATTTAAAACGTTAAAACACATTGACATGTTTACAATGTGTTGCAAGAAAATGTTTAACTTCTTGCACTCCAAAGCTAAATGCTTTGGAATGAGAGGGTTTGCTAATTCTGCATTTATTCAATATGACTATCACTTACCGACGCTTATTGGATAAAGTTTGAATGGATTCGGAGAAGATTAAAGTGATTCGGAGAGGGAGGAACACCGTGGCTTTGGAACCATAAGGGGAAAAGATGTGAGTTAATAGTTTACGGTGTTTTGTAGTTTATGCATATGTCCCATTGAGCAAATAATTAAAAAAATAAAATAAAATTACCCCGGATTTATGAACTGTCCCATATCTGGTTCATGTAAATGCTAGCACCGATCATTAGTTCAAATTAGAGGTCATTTACAAGGTGCACTTAAAACAAACCGTTAAGAATAAAACCATGTTTTAAGTAAAACACTATCTCATTGGCCCCCCAGGTCACAAAATTAACCCTCGGGATCCTGGATCAGTGGAGTCAGCACAGCAGTATGGCAAGGGCAGGGCGGGGGGCTAATGCCGAGCACCTCCTCAGGTGCCAGCTTTAAAAACATGCTGCTCTGGGCTGCTTTTGTTTTTCTGTTGACCAGTTTTGAGGCTTTATGTAGTTTAACTTCCAGTTACCACAGAACCAAATTTGTGCTCCGTACATTTAGCCCAGTCTGATTAGCGTGGAAGTCGGCGGGGGAAGCCAGATCTAAGCCTGTTTGGTGGGGCCGTTTCTGGTCCAAGAACCTTGGAGCTCCGTACGACGCTGTGCCGGAGCTGGAGCTGTGGCCTGGTGACTTCTGCTGGCAATGGGTCACACTCGGGTAAAACCAGGGCTTCTGGTTAAGATGAAAGCTGGTTTCGCGTGGCAGTCTTGTTCAGGAAATTAAATCTAGAGGTGAATAAACAACTTGGAAAACTGTAATCTATAAGAAGAGAAGTAAGGAAACATATTAGTTATTAGGCTTTTGTCCTGTGGAGAGGGTGCCATCACTGCAGTGGTAGGGGGTACGATTTTCTCACCCACCCTCTGTACTGTGCTGGGCACTGAGGTGTTAAGATACCAGAGATGGCTGGAGGTTTCCTTTTCTTTATGAAAGAGAGAACACTGAGGTCTACCTGATGATAATGTGACCCTATTTAAGATAAGGGCAATATCTATGGTAAGAATCTACATAAATCAGCTGTGAGTGCTTCCAGGACAGTGCTGGTGCGGAGGTTGTGCCTTTTAAATATCGCGGTTGAACTTGGAGGTATTTGTGAATCACTAGGAAAAAGTTATGGTCAAAGTGCTCTTGGGGATGATGGTGTGTACTCATGCAATTTTCTATCACCTCTTTCCTTTATGGCTACACGGGTGTAATTTTGCACACTGCAACAGCAAGGAGAGTTTTGGTGGTACAGATGGTTTGTTTTAGATAAACACCACACATACTCGAGCAAGTATCTGCTACTTCTTGGACAACTTCAGGTTAATAAGGGCTGGTGTTGCACCTGCAGAGGATGGGGCTTCCAAATTTTCCATGCAATCAAGCTTTTTAGCGGACTGTGAGCCCAATAGCATGCTGCTGGGCCCAGTTAGAGACTGGAGGGAGATATCTCTGTTGTTGATGGAATTTTGCTTAAAGGCAGTGGGATTGTGATTCCTAAGGTGTTACAGGAAAATACATGGGAAGAGACACATAAAGGTCATTTAGGGATTGGAAAATCTCAGAGAAGGGCCAGAAATGCTTTTTACTGGCCTCAAGTAACAGTCACGTTGAGGAGTTCGTTCAGGCCAGAAGTATAAACCAGGTGAAGTGACATGCCCTGTGTTGATGGTATAGGAAAAACTGGCTCCTGAAGCAAAGTAGGTGGGTTTGTTTCCCTTGGCAAAGGGAAGCTACGTACGTGTTCTAGAATATAGTTCTGCGCTTTATGTGATGGCTCTACTGACAGATGCATCTGAGCAGAAGGCTCTGTACACTGAGCCCTGGGTTGATCATCACTTAATTGTGTCTAGAGCGCAACATGCAACCACCACTCCATGTTATACCCGGTCTCCAGGCTGGTACAAGCAGGTGCCAAGATAGTAAAACATGCCCTGAAAAGGATCATAGGGTCAGATTCCGGTAGGTGCTTAGCGTGGCTGAAGGGCAGAGTGGAGCCAGCGAGGGATGGGGTTGTCTGCTGAGCCTCAGCCTGTTGAGTGTTTTGGTTTGAGGTCGATTCATTATTTGACTGGAGCATCCTCTGGCTAGTGGCAGTGCCCAGATAGTTCTGCTTCCTCTGGAGACACTTGTCTGATCGGTCTGGTGTTTTCTTACTCAGAAATGCTGAAGCAATGTTGGTCAGGCTTCATCTTTTCATCCTGCAAGGGGCTGCCTTGGGTTTGTGAGAGGCTGCTGAAACCTGTCCCTGGGTGCTTGGTAGCTGGGAGTTGCTCTGACACGCGGTCGAAGGCTCTGGGAGCACCACAGACCCTGCATTTTCCTTCCATGCTCTGTTCAGGTATTTTTATTGGCACAGAAGTGACAACAGGTGCAAATCAATATAAAGAAGCATATGGGAAATGGCTGGTTGAGTGGAAGGTTTTCTTGCAGAAAATGTGTCTGTGACACTGCTAATTAAGATGTTGCTCTCATCTCATGCACCCTCCACCTGTGTAATGAGTTTGAAGGAAACCGTAGTATCTAAACATATGGGCGTGAGTCTGGGAAGTGAAGGGGTGACGTGCCTTGATACAGAACGACACGGGCGATGTGTGAAGCTGGTGAGGATGGCAGACTTGCTGGCTGCCAGCAGGGTCTGTTTCTGAGGAAGCAAGAGAGCTCTGATTTTTGTCGTTCTCAGCAAAAAGGAAACACTTTCACTACAGAATTATGAGAATCAATAACTTCCCAACATTCGTGATTTTTTTCTGAAGCTGCACGTGATCGTTCTGTAGTAAGCTCTGCTTAAAGCAACGTCGAACTCCTTTAGCCGTTGATTTAAATTGAAGAGCTGTGGCTCTCTAGGCTTACTCTCATTTTCAAAATTTTTATTTCTGAACACGGAAGTGGCACCTTTCACCCATTCATAGGGGATGAGAGAGAAGTAGAACAGGGCAAAGCAGGATGTGAAGGGGAAAGATAGGAAACCTGAACTCGCTTCCTCGCTCTGCTTCAGGCGTCCTATGATATGTGAGCAAGTGCCGTTGACCCTCTGTGCTTCCGTCCTGCAGGGTGGCAATGACACCACTGCGTTGTCTCCGGAGGGGCCTTGGGAGAAGAAACCTGCAGGGACTGTGTAGTGCTTCGAAAACACGATGATGGGGAGCAGGTAAATACAACATCCGAAGAGGCTGTTCCTGTGCTTCGCTCCAGTCCCGACTTAGTGACATGAAGGGTCAGTCTCCAGGTACAAAAGCAGAAGTCGTTGGGCTCTGGTGGCTGTGCGTGAAAGGCAGCGGGTGAGAGTTTCAGGGCCGCCTCCCTCCTGTGGTCTCTCCACATATGGGTTGTTCTTCTGTGCTGGGGACGCCGTGGGTTAGCAGCAGGCTCCCCCCGTGGTAAAGTGTGGGCTGTGATGGACTGATCCTGGTTCAGAATAACCTTCTGCTGTGTCGGGCAGGAGGTTTAGATCCAGGTGAGTTCGTAGATGCTCTTCACTGCGCAGTTCCCCAGACATGTATCAGCAGCAAGCCCTGGGCAGGTGAAGCTGCGATTGCTCCTGGATACTCTTTATTGTGAAACACTGGAGCACCAGAAGTTAAACAACCACCTTCGCTTTTGTCACTTAATCACTCTTCTACCCATACACATTACTGGGGCTTTTTTTGGCTTTAAACCATTTATGGCCCTTTCTGGCCTAAGTGCCTTTCCACTCCATTTATGTCACAGCAGGACACCTCATAATCTCAAGTTACATATTTTTCTCTGCTTCACCAGTGGTGTGGGTGTAATTTACACTCACCCGACAATTTACAGTAATTCCTTTATTGGCACAGATTCAGCTCCCAGCTAATCAGCGCATCGGAGTCAAGCACAATTCCAAAATGTTTGCAGGGACATAAGGAAAGCAGCGATGGGTCGTCATTTCAGTAGCCTGTTGTGAGTATAATGTCATGTCACGTTAGAAAAAGTATGATGTGCTTTAGCAGACAATAAAAGACATAAATCGTATACAAAATACTCAACATAAATTCCTTTTTAACTGCTCATCTCACTATAACACAACCTCGGGTGACTTGACCTTCTTAATTGCCATATTTACAGTAGAAATGTGATACCGGACTGATTGCAAATGTATTTCTAATGGATTTTCCCTGGAGATATTTCAGTGAAGCCTGGTGAGAACCTTTTCATTGCTTTTTGTGTTACTTGTGAAAATGTTCTACTCGGAAGCAGTCCGTTTTAACAAATGGTCACCCATTTGCCTTTTTTGCCTTTGATTTCCTTGGTGGATTTTTTGTCTGAATTTTGTGTGGAATTTCTTGTAATAATAATGGTATAAGGAGTTCATTCCATTCTGTTATTTTGAAAAAGCAGCCCTGAATTTAAGCTTCCCATAGTTAATCGGGCCTTCAAATCAGGACGTCTTAAAGATGACTGTCGATCAGCCTGAATAAATAAGTAAAATAAAATCTATCAAACAATGGAGGGGGGAAAAAAGCGTATCTGAAATTCTGCAGTTTGCTGTGCCTCAAACCCATTAAACTCTGTGAGCGTGAGTGCCAGCATTGCCTCCCTGTCTTAGCGGCTGCACTGGTTCAGCTGGTAGCTGAGCTGGGGAAGCCTCAGTCTAGGCTGAGGCCTCATGGAAGTTTGTGCAAATCATCATTCTGGGAAGATCTTGCTTGGGGATGTTGACAGATTTGACACCACAGCCAAGAAGAGGGGCTGGGGGCCTATCGAAAATGCACTAACAATTGGCAGTGGTGGGATGAGATTTAGACTTCGAGGAGGGTGAAAAGAACCTGAGAGAGAGTCAGATAGGGAAAGGTTTGCAGGAGCTCTTGGAAAAAAAAGAATGTAAATGCAAAATGGAAAGCTATAGGAAACCTTAGAAACCAAACCAGCAGCAAACTTTCTTCTTCATTTCAATGGTTCAAGTGAAAAAGTAAAGGTTCAGTGAACAGGATGGAAGTACCAGAGTCCAAGATTTTTCCCCTCCTTTCGACTAGGGGTTGTGATCATGTTTTCCGTTTTCTGCAGTCTCAGATTCATGGAGAATCTGGGCTCACCTAGGACTATACGCTGGGTATTTCCTTCCCTGCTGACCGTGTCATCTGGTGTGTTTGTGCAGACCTGCTGTGACTTGCTCACATGCTGAATAAACAAACCTTTTTCTCATTTTCTCTCTTCACTCTCATTTCCCGAACTCTCCTTGTCTTTGCGTTGTCCCTTTCACTCTCCTAGAGCTCCGTAATGGGTCTAAACATACCGCTGTAAAGCTTGGGGTGGGTTAGAGCGGTGCCACGTGACAAGTGTCTCGTGCTGATGATACTACCTTTTCCCACCCATGTTTGTTAGAAGTCCAGCAGCCGGGGAAATGGTTCATCACAGTAGATCTTGTTCATGAGCATCTTCTCTCTGAGAATCCCTAATAGTTCGGTGGTGTGTTGGGAAAAATCAGCTCCTGAACACGAGACCAAACCGAGCCGTAGGAGTGGAAAACTCCTTGGACTGTTGCCATCTCTGAAAGGAAGAATATGGGTCCCTGTTCATGCTTGAGGATAGATCGGATAGATACTGCGTGTTAGGAGGAAGTATGCTTATAAAGGATTTTCCATAGTTATAAGCTAAGCATAAAAAATAAACCCATTCAACCGTCCAGCAGAATAAATTCAGCTGCTTGAAGAAACTCTAAACCGACGACACCGGTCATGCAAGTTGCCTCACCATGTTCTGCCTTTCTAAATGACTGAAAAATGCCAGAGAAGGAGCGATTGTCGGGTTATTGAGAGTCAAGTCATCATCTTAGCAATTTTTCCCCCTTGTTCACAAGGCTCCTTCCCGTCTCTAAGTTAATAACGTTTTTAAATTTAAAAAACTGATTGTGACAGACGGCTCCTACGTACAGTTGTGTGTGCGCAGGTGCGGATGTGTGCGCAGACATACAGTCGTCGTCCTTCAAAACACGTCAGGAACCGTGATTTTTGCATTGTGTGCATTACTTAGGTAGGAAACACAAAACCAGGCCAGTGGCAGTTAAAGGTCGTTCTTACAGCTGTGTCACATCACTGGCGAATGCGGTCACCAGGGAAGGTGTCAGTTCAGGAACCCGAAGGTTATTAATTTTCTGTGCAGCACAGAGGTGGTATAAGGAGCAGAAATCATTGCTGTCCCTCCTTGGCTCCTCACTTGTTTTTGCTTCCTTCAGGGACTCCGAAGAGCCCGAGAGATCTCCTCCGTTTCACAGTATGCCAGTGTGCTTCCGCAGCAAGTCTGTCAATGAAGATATGACTAAGAGGTGGGTTTTGTAGCGCCCGGAGATAAGCAGCGAGGAGTGGAGTGAGTGCGGCGCTAAAAATCTGCCAGGTGGGGTGTCTGCTGATTTGCGAGAGAGTTCAGTCACACCTAGACAAGCAAGGCAGATTTTGTGACTTTAACTGGGAAGCAGGTGATTCCCCCTCCAGTCCCCCAAGTTCCTTGGTGGTGAGGGGGCTTCTTGTTTCGAGTGCAATGGTGATGTGAGAGAAGAAATGTGCGTTAATTAGGGTGAAAAAGAAGGACCCCGAGCCTTGCCAGGGAGCTGTGATGGTTCCGTGCCCATCAGCAGCGTGATGGGTACAGTCGGGATTTTCTGCAAACTTCAGGGCTGGGTGTTTGGCTGTGTTGCAATTTTAGAAAAATAGTAATTTTGATTTAGAAATTGCTTGACAGCGCTGTCCAAGCTGTCGGAGAGGCTCTCCCTTGTCCCCAAGAGCCCTTTTCCCCCTCGATAATATCACCAATTACGTTTTAATTTAAACTTGAGCCCTGGCCTTCCACGGGTACAGTCGAGGGAAGTGTAGCGCTGACGCACAGACACAACCCCGGTGTTCTGCAGCAGGAGATCTTGTAAAGATCTGGATGTATTAAATTGTTATTTGCCTATGTGTGAGTAATGAGCACTGTGCCTTTATTGATCATAGTTTCAGGACACAAAATCCGTTTCCAATAATCCATCCGTGTAAAGCAGGTGCCTAAGTCCAGAGAGCTCGCAGAAGACACGGTGTTTGATCTTTCATTGTCCCAAGGCGTACAGGTCTCAATTTTCAGATTATTTACTATGTTTTCTTTCATAAAATAAAAGCTGTATAAAAAAAATAAAAAATCAAAAACCAACCAAAGCAAACTAAGGAAAAAGGTATTCTCATAGGTTTGGGCTTCTTCCCAAACTACTTTCTTCCCAAGCCTTGGAGAATCACTTTCTACACAGGAGTTTAATCTTAAAAACAACTCTGACTTCATTCCGACAGAAACATCCTCTAACACAGACCAGGCTTCTTCAGGAAGGAAAGGAGTGTTTTGGGAAAGGAATTCTTCCCGGAAAAAGCTAATCAG
The DNA here is from genome assembly GCF_000710305.1 of Buceros rhinoceros silvestris. NCBI lineage: Eukaryota > Metazoa > Chordata > Aves > Bucerotiformes > Bucerotidae > Buceros > Buceros rhinoceros. The sequence continues at coordinate 46,630 of NW_010390167.1, read as the reverse complement.
TATCAAAGGGAAATGGTCAGCAGCATCCGTGTAAATTTTGAGGAAAACCCAAAGCAATCCAAGTGTGTGAGAGAGTTTTCAGCAGCAGGAAAGCACGCTGTTTTCCTCAGCCAGGAACACAGCGCTTCTTGCCTCTCCCCTGGGGGAATTGTTTTGCCTTTTTTTTTTTTTACCTTGAAAGATTGGAGAAAAAAAAAAGAGGAGAGAGTAAGTTATAAATTGAAAGTACGTGTGTATATGACCGAATCATTCTGGTTGGAAGAGACCTTAAAGATCGTCAAGTCCAACCGTTAATATGACGACCTTCTTCGTCTTTGCTCTTCAGTTGACTTCACTGATCTTAGGCGGCGGAGTAAACACATCTGTGTTCCGGGTCCCCCCATCCCCTCGGCGTAGCTGTAACCCTAGAGCTTTGTGTTGCCCCTTCCTCAGGACCCGCAAGATGGGTACGGCAGCTGCAGGTCTGCTGTGCACGCAGGCATCCCTGTCGTCGCGGCAGGGTCTCACGCTTGGGTTGCAGCTGCAGGAGATCTCTCTTTGATCTCCACCGCCAGGGAGGAGGAGGAGGAGAGGCCAGCGAGGCCAGAGGGCAGCAGCGAGGCCCAGGGGAGGTGCTGGAGGTGTTAGGTGTTCCCTGTGGGGTGGGACCTCCTTCACCTGTGTGAAATAGCTGCAGGAGATCTCTTTTTGATCTCCACCGCCAGGGAGGAGGAGGAGGAGAGGCCAGCGGGGCCAGAGGGCAGCAGCGAGGCCCAGGGGAGGTGCTGGAGGTGTTAGGTGTTCCCTGTGGGGTGGGACCTCCTTCACCTGTGTGAAATGTCTGCTGTGAGAAGCCAAGGGGATGAGACAGATGAAAAGGAGGCTCTGAGTCTCAGAAAAGAAGTGTCTCGATAGATCTCAGCTGCTTCTCCCCACCACTGTCCTCTTCTGCCACCTCTGCTCGGACTGCAGGCCCTGGAGGAGCGGGGCAGTCACTTCCCACACACACAAAACAGCTCACAGAGGTGGTCCTGGTCCCGGCGGAGGTGGTCCTGGTCCCAGCGGAGGTGGTCCTGGTCCCTGCGAGTGTACAGTTGCCCCTGAACCTGAAAACAAATCTGTGCTTAAAACAAAAGCTGCTTCAGAAGATGTGTTTTAGAAACCTGGTGGTGTCTTTGAGTGCTCCCAAGTTTGTGTCCCAAAGGACTCAGTATTTAAATCTACTGCTCTGACTGTGGTTGATTTTTTACTAATCCTGCTAATCCTACACTTTCATACAGGAAGCGAAAACTGCTCAAAGACGTCTTTCTGAAGAAACACCACAATCCCCCAATTCTGGTTCCTATCGCACCCTTGAAGGGCCGTGTTCTGCTCTGCCTCCCACCCCGGCGGGCAGGAAGGGGTTATTCGCGTGCTGAGGTGGACCAGGAGGGGTGGAAACTGCGCCTGTTTGTCGTGCAGAAGACAGCTCTTGGGTGTTTTCCCGGTAGCGGTGAAGTACCAACAGTTGCTGCAGAGGTGATCAGAGCCTACGCTGGTGAACAGAAGGGAACGACGTGGGTTACGACACGGTGGGAATGGCTGACCTTTGGTTGAAGTGCTAGAACCCCAGATAAAATCCACCTGCCTGAAAATCCCTTGCATTTGCTGTTTTCTTGGCTTGAAAATAGTTTCCTGAAGGAGGTGCTTGTAATGTTGGTAGAGGGGGACAGGCTTTTTCTTTAACGCAAAGAAAATATTATAATTTTCCAGGAAGAGCAACAGTTACTAGTAGAAACACACCATTGCTGGCTTCCAAGTTTGGAAAGCCAGTGGTATTGCACAGCACCTCTGATGTGCGGTGTGTTGTCTTTGGCTGCAAAAAGGCAGGACTGAGCCTAGGCGGGACGATGGCTGCTCAGAGGGCAGGGGAGACAGGGCAGCCTAGGCTGTAAGGCTGGACTGCTTCCCCTGGCTTGTGTTTCCCCGGTGAGGCTCCTGCCTGGTTCTCTGCTGCGAGCCAGACCTGCTACATAGCACAGTTGATCAGGGCACTTAACCAAGGTGGCGTGTTTGCTTTTTTCTTTCACCTATTGATGTTTATTAACAAATAAGAAGTGGCAAACCCTGCTCCCACATCAGAAAGTGCTGTAGCTAATGATGCAGAGAGGGCATAAGGCAGGGGCCTTTGCTGGGGGATGACAAGACTTCCCTCATCCCGCTCCCTCTGCAGCTCTGCATCCGCTCCACGGTGCAAACCTCGAATCCAGGAGATTTTCAGGGCTACTGTTAATTGCAGGGGGGAATGGCACAGAAGTCGTGTAGAAAATTGCGTGTACGGAACTGCTGAG
>NW_010390167.1:39186-44237 GCF_000710305.1 Buceros rhinoceros silvestris | reverse complement strand
TGTAGGGAACTGCTGAGTTTTACACGTTGACTTCAATGGGGTCTTTCATGCTGCTGCAAGACCAGAACCCGCTCCTGTGCTTTACTTTCTCTTGGATGTAACCTAAGAGGAAAAGTGAGAGACAGAACGTTGCTTTTTAGGAATCTGGCCCTTCACCTTTGATTTTAGTCCAGAGCGGAAGCAGCAGAATTTGCAGCTCCCATGTCACTGGTGTGTATATCATTCTAGACAACACCTTCTTTGTTTAAAGATGCTTTGAGAAGTAGGATTGAGTGTTTGGAGTGCACCGATGGTCCGTCTCGGAGGTTTCCCCTGCAGGTCTTTCATGGCTGTGGTCTTCTGTTGATGCTTGCGTTTCTGGCCTCTCGGAGCATCATTCGCTCCAGTCTGCACTTCAACAGAGACCCACGGGAAACACCTCCCTTCTGCAGCTGCCAAGGTTATTTATATTTATATGTAGTCTTGGTTGCATTGTGCTTGTCTTCTAGGTGCACATACATGCAAATACACATATATAAATATATGCATATATAGGCACATAAATATTTCTGTACAAAATATTCTGGCAGTTGCCATGAAATAAAAACTGTGCATCGGCGAATACCTTTAATGTTCCTGCTCTTGGCAGTTTCATACTGTGAATTTATATAAACTCCTTGTTTTTAATGATAAATTTTGAAAAATCATCGTGCATTTTAATGAGCAGCTTGAGATTATGAACAAGTGCCTACGTTCCCCAGTAAAGTCTGTGCATTCTGTTCTATTTTTAGGTATAATTTTAAAGAATTTTAAATTACTTTTTTTTAAGTAAGGGGCCAGAGCTTTTGCTTCTGTGATGCCGAATCTGTCTGTGTATTTATAGGGGTAAAAGAAGAGGTTAGACACAGTCGAATGAATGCGTATTTCTGAAGAAGCTAATTATTTTTGTCTTGAAACACACAGGGCTGCTGTGTAACTAGCTTGTATTTGGCATGACAAAATTGGAGATAAGGATGGGAAAATGCAAAACTGGGCATGTTAGTGCCTGGGCCGGAGTAGGTTCTGGTGAACATCTATAGACCAAGAGCAGCCGGGTTTGTAAATCGATCTTTACAGGGAATGCTCTGCCCTAAGATGGAGAATAAGTTGTCTTGGAGTGGATACTTTTGCCACCACCGTACAAGCTACCAGTTCTTTAGTCCTAGCATGAGAAATAGAAAAGCTCGACCTCATGGGGGCAGCACTGTAAAAGCACCATCTCTCTGGTCCATCAAAACAGTTGATGGCCCAACAGCTCTGCCCGTGGGTAGCTGGAGTGGTACTAAAAGGTGCTGCCGTGGGAGACCATGTGCATAGTGTGTCAAAAGGCCAAAAGTCACACTGCCATCTCGGGAAGGGAGAGGGATATAATGTTGAGGTTTTTAAAGCGTTAATTCTTTGAGCTGGCATAGAGAAGTCATCCCAAAGAGAAGGAGCAGTGTGGAAGAACGCAGGAGCACAAAGGTGGGGAGTTCTGGATGCCACCGACAATTGCGCCAGGTTGTAGCAACAATAACGAAGAAGGGCTTGCTGTGTTTTGTTGTGTCCTCTGGCTTCCTAGCCAGCACTGCCGTTCTCCTGCTAGGACAGGCTGGCGGCCCCCAGAGGGCAACTCCTCCAGATGACTTCTTGCATTTGCCTGCAGCACATTTCCCATCCAACCGCTGCAAGATGCTTTCCGGTTTAAATACAGCCCCAGACCAGCCACGTACAAGGAGCCGCTGCTGAACAAATACACTTTGAGAACAAGCACAAACCTGTAAAGTTTTCTCTCCATCTTGTGAAAGAATTTCAAGTGCTTCAAAATCAAGGAGAAGAAATAGCAGAATCTGAGGCCTCAGAGGAGGGATTATTGAGGTTTCCAGACACGTCTCTTGCTGCTAAGCCCTAGACACATCGAGAGATGGCATGGAAAGAGCGTCTTTGAGTTACAGCTGAGCAGCCACACGGAAAAGTCAGTGTCAAGGATAAAATATCAATAAAATGGGAGTTTGTCAGCCCCTCTGTTGTGAGCTGTGATTATGAGGCTGTTAAAAGCTGGCCGTGAAGGTCCTGTAGAAGCACCCCCTTGGGTAAGGAGAGACAGCTCGAGGAAGAAGCTCGGAGCTGTCAACAGGAATCGTTAATGGCAGGGCTCGTGCGGGTGCAGCTTCCCCCACAGATCAGGTGGTGACATTTCATCAGGGGAGGGGAGTGAGATGAATGAGGCAATGATCTTAGAGCGTTGTGATAGAATTCCCTAAAGGGAGACGGGAAAATAAATTGGATCGGTGATCTCCCTGAGCAGAGCTGCCAGTTGTTAGCATCTCTGAAGGGAGCGCGCGAGCCAAGATGACACTGCTGAAGGAAGAGGAGGAACTCGTTTGTCTAGATGTACAAATGTATTATTTTTATTGTAGCCACGCTGTGGGCCCCTGGTACAGGAGGTCAGAGCTTGACAAATGCTGGTTTAGCATCCTCTTTCTGGAGATGAGCTGGTGCAGGGGAGAGCAGGTAGGCAGGAGCGCAGGTGGTGTTTTCCTCGAGGTAGGATATGTGGAAGTGTCAGAGCCCTGTTGGCCTCTGCTGCTGCCCTCAAAATTCTCAGAGGTGCCTTTAGCCCTCAAAACTCCATTGCGGTCTTGGCTGGCTCTGGTGTCCCTCGCTACCCTGCAGAAGCGATGTCTTGCAGATGTAATCTGAACTCCTGCTTTTTCCTGGGCTGTGTGCTACTAATCACTTAAAAATCAGCGTCGGGTTTTTTCCCCTTTATAATGAGACTGAGCTTTTTATTTGTACACGGATGGAGTTTTGGCAGCAAGGCTTATGTCAAGTGGTTTCTTTCAGCGATGTGAAAACTCGTGTGCTTGTCTCTGCAGGTACAGAGAAGTGGAAATCAGGCAGTGGCGAAGAATGCAGCTAATGACTCCACTGCTATATACGGCTTTTTTTTCTGGGGAGCAACCTGCTGTATGACTCTTAGAAAATATGGCTTAGTTGAGACCAAGTTTTCCTAGTCTGAATATTTAAGTCTATCTTAAAACATAAGTATTGCTGTGTGGAAACACCATGCTTTACTGTGTAAACTTTTATGTGCAATCATCAATAACTATTTGGGAAATTGGTGCTAATGAACTTTGTGTGCTGTTCATGGCTTTAAGCTATCTGGATTAGAAAATCAGAAAACTGTTTGCATGTAACTTGCAACCTTCATAGCCCTCGACTTCAGCAGGCTGTAGGCCAGGCCCAGAGCCATGGGACATTCGTGTTGTGCAGAGCTTGGGGTCTCGCCTATCAAGCAATGTCACCTACGTTTCCCTGCAGCCACCACCTCCAAGCATTACTTTGCCCTGTCAGGTGACTGCTTAGGCTGTGGCACGAGAAGGTGGTGCCCAGCTGAGCCCTTACAAAGGAGGGTTTGTCCTGGCGAGAGACAGGTTGGGGCTCTGTCCTGCATCTTCTGCTGACCAAAGCAAGGGTGAGTGCTACTCTCCACCACTATCCATGGCAAAGTTCAGAGCCACAGGAAGAATGTCTTGGGACACCCCATCTACCTGTGGTGACAATGGATTGATACCTCCCACGTGGTATTAACATTTGGGTTCTAGTGCTTCAGCTTCCGGTGGAGATGATCTGAAGTGCGTAGTAGTGTAACACGTAGCTCCGGGTCATTGCTGAAGGGGAGGGGTGGCATAGATTTGGAAATCTTCTTCATCAGACCTGGCCCGAGGGTGGGGATACGGTTGGTTCTCCAGACTTGGGTCATCTCCTCAGCAGCCACATCTGCCTTTTCCCTCAGCAAGTTGATGTTGTGTTCCAGGAAGGCAGCAAGGTACGGCAGGGCTATTTTGTACTGCAACGCGTTCGGTGCTGTGCGGAGTTTTGTCGTGCCCCATAATTGAGCTGATTTGGCCTTTCAGCAGGATCCTGGTGGTCTGAAATACGGACTTGGTTTAATATGTTGTGACAGAACTAACGTTAACACTTTTATTTTCCTGCTGGCAACATGAAGCCTTCACTTGGCCTTGCCACTGCCCACAGCTTTTCCGGCTCATGGGTGACAGCCTCCCTTCTCTACACGCAAAAAGTGCAGAACCTCACCCTTCCTTAAACAAGGAAGTGAAAGAATTAATTCTTAGTGGTACCGTGGAGCCAGCAAAGATCAGCAGCCATGGGAGATGAAAATTGCATACTTCAGTAAAATGATTCTTTGAAGATGTTTTTTTTAAAGGATGACAACAAGGGAGCTGGAAGAGGAAGATGATCCATTAAAGATGATCTTGCAGGACCCCAAGTAGAAGCCATTTTTTTAAACTAAACGCTTTTGAGTTTTGATTCGTGACTTGGCACCAAAAACTGGGCATTTAACAGCACTGTGTCCACGGTGGAAATGAACTCACTGGGGATCACTGATGCAAAGCTGAAGGTTTAGTGTGATGACCAGACAAGCCAACTCTTTTAACTGTTTGTATTTGTGTGTGTGTGCATGCAAGGAGTCAGCGCTGCTGTTGGTCCGAGAGCCTCAGAACAGCACGGCAGCCTAAGTTCCAGCCTCAGGTCAAATCTAGACAGCAGCAGAGATGTATTGTTTCTGTTTGTGATGTGGTGTTTCAGTGGGAAGCATATTCTGCACTCGGTAGGAGATGTTTAAGAAAATATCTGATATCAGGAGAAAGCAAATGAGATTAACAGTATTTCTCCCATTTTGTAAGCCAACTTCCCAGCAGGTTATGAGCCCAGTTCCGGGCAGGAGTTCACTTACCTCATCTTGTTCTTTGCAAAGAGACTAGCTCTCTACTAGTTTTCTGAAGAACTGGTGGTCAGAATCCTTACATCTGAATGCCAAAGGGGAAGGAAGCAGCTTAAGAAGTGTTATCAACCTATACCCAGCGAGGCATGGCTAAAAAGACATTTTGGCCTGACTTACCTGAGGAGAGGAGCACAGCCTTACAGCCTCAGAGAGTGCTGGGTGCTGCCCTTGCTCTCTCCTGGCTGGGTCAGGCACTGCTGCAGTGCGATGCTGTTTGTGGCTGTTTGACCCTTTTCTCCACATT
>NW_010390167.1:16563-38732 GCF_000710305.1 Buceros rhinoceros silvestris | reverse complement strand
TTGTTCTATCTGCTCAAAAAAAAAAAAAAAAGGGAGCTAAACTTTGTGCTCACAGTAAAACACAGGTAGTTTGGAGCTCGTTCCTTAAGTGTGGGAGGGAAGAAGTTAGGGGTTAGATAGCAGGGGGCTGGGGATGGGCTGTTAATGGAGGTATTTCTCCACCAGCTTCAGCCAGCATCTCTCAAGACTCATAAATTGCACTAGCAGGGCTTTTGTATCTGCTGTTGCTGAATGATATGCATCATTAAGTAGCTTTTTTCCTTTTTTTCCCCCCTTTTGTTTTATTATTTGCAAACACTCTCATCTTGGATAAAAAGAAACTGCCAGAATAAAGCAACAAAACAGCCAGGTTTATTGAATTTCATTTTGTATGCAAAAGTCCGCATTATTCTCCCTGGGTGCTTTTCCTCCTGTACTAGTGAGATTTCCCCTTCATCGGGAAAAAGGTCTTGACGGTGTTCTTCTGGGTTATATTATTTCTGTGCAGTAATTTTATAAACTCCAGGAAGATTTCAAGGCCCAAGACAAGGCTGGTCCTTGCTGATTCTGCAGATCCCACAGCCCACACTTCTCTTAACCGAACGGGCTGAGTCTGCTGATGAACGGAACCGTCCCGTCACTGCAGACTGCGAACTGGCGGAGTTCAGCAGCAGCAAGGAAGCTGCAGATGCTCTTCCTTTTCCTTCAGTAGAGAAATCTGTTTTTCCCTCAAGAGCCTGTTTAAAGACCTTCAAAATAAAGCTCAGAAGACTGAAGTGCCACCAATTAATCACTGGGTGAGTTCCTAGCGCAAGGCGCGCTGCAGCTTTCGGGGTTGGTACATGAAATCAGACTGGACCTCTTCCAGAGCAGCACCTGTCTGCTGTGGCTTGGGGTTTCTTTTTTTTCTTTTCTTTTCCCTGAGTTCTCTGCTGATGATTCATCCATCAACTGAGTTACTATTCTGGTGTCATTGTTCACTGAAGGGAATGTTGGAAAGGGGGATGAGGTTTACTGAGAAGAAAGAGCTGATCTGGTTTTCATGGTTTTAAGGACATTTATTTGAGTCTCCTTTTAACTTTGGGCTGTGGCAGCCTTAGTTACTTGTTTTAGAAATTACTTTTATGTAAAAGTTTTTTAGTTGGAGAAAACTCTTTGAGTTTAGTAAATGGAAGCAACTACTCAGTTCAAGGATGTTCTGTTTCCACAAGATTTGGGCATTTAGGGTTTTTTCCCTGGCTTGTCCTTTGATATGCTCCTAGCAGGCCTGTTCTCATTTAAAGCAGAGTTCAGGCAGTTTTGTTACACCTACATTTCTGTATGCTTCATGCTTTCTTTAACAGATAAATAATATAATCTCCTGTCTGTCCCAATAACTGTTATCTCCAGCTCAACTTCTCACTATTCTGTGATGTGCAAAACCTCTCAGATTAAAAAAAACCAAAAACAAACCACTTTGTCAACAGTGTAAGTTTGGACTTGAATGAAATAAAAAGCGAAATGGAATGTGATGTATTTTTAATCTCTTAATTAACATGTAAAATGTCAAGAGTGCACTATGAATTATTTCTTTATATGATCAGACACATGACACTGGGACAGGAAGGTCACAGCTTCAGACAGAGACACAGGACAGCAGGAGATTTCCACAGCTCATTTAAAATAAGATCGTAGTTTTCTGGCATCTCTAGAATTTTGAGTCTCGTTGCTAAGGGGAAAAAAAGAAGGAACTGAAGGACAGGGGAGGTTTAAAATCTTTTGTAGCTTTCTGAGCTTTTTTCTAGTTCCAGCTTTCCTGCCTAAGCTTCAGTGTTAACCGTTTATTAATGGTTGTTAACTGTTCACCTATTAAATTATTATCTGTCGCTCCATAGAGGAGTGAATGTTCAGGGCAAGGTGCGGCTTTAGTCAGCGTTTGGTTTTTGTAATGTTTTGGGCATTGCACAAATGTTACTGTTGCCCCTCCCGTTCAGCCTGTCTATTCAGCGTAGAGTGACAGCTGGCTCAGTGTTGTCCCTCTTTGCCTCAACATGGGGCTGAGGCATGAATTTTCAGGAAGGATTTAGGAAAACCAGCCGCGGTGGCCAAGTTCCTCAAAGGAGGCAGAGGAAAAGCCTTGTTGTTTGTTTGTCTGTTAATTTTCTCTTGATTAGAAACCTCATCCATGTGCATGCCAGAGAATCAGCAATGGTCCAGTGGTCAATAAGATCCCTGAAGCTGCTTGGCAAGGAGGTACCTGCTGGGGTGCGGGAGGAGGAGAGGAAAGTGAGAGCAATCACACAAAAATCCTGCTCCTAGAGGTTTCCATACCACATGCATAGGGGCTTCCTTATGTAAAAGCAAAGCAAAACTGCCATCGGAAAGAAACGCTGCTTTGTGGGCATCTCGCATGCAAATACATCTGTGCGCACATCTGTGCTGGAACACGGACAGAGATACAGATCATTAACATCTATTTTCTGAAGGTGATCCAAAGTATCAATCACCTCAATTACTGCAGTAAAACCTGTCTTTTAATGAAACAAAAGTGAGAGGTGAAAATAAAAGGTAACCTACTTTTAAATGTTTATAGAAGATAAAGGTTGAACCACAAGTCTTTCATCAAATGGAAGACAGTAGGAAAAAAAAGTTTCGAAAATGCCCTTTGGCTGCTCTTTACTGTGTGGTGAAACCTCACAGTATCTCACCTCATATACTATATGTGCCCTAAAGGCAGCTGGAAATGTTTAGAAATACGTCTATTTTGGTACACGGCTGCCTCTCTATCTGTTATATCCAGCAGTGTTTCAAGGAGGGGAGATATTTGCTTAAATGAAAAGCCCAGACCAAAGTGTGAGATGGTAAATGGCGCTCGAGGGTATACTGCAGCCTAACCGGTGCCCTCTGTTAAAAGAATCAGCCACCTGACTGCTCATTAGTTAGCAGTAAATAATGAGGAATAGCTTGAGGCAGGAGCTCAGAAGTGCAGATGTCCCAAAATATTCGCCCAGTTCGTGGTGTCATGAGATCTGTAGTGTCGTAAGGTAAAATACACTTAATCCCTCTTCTGAGTGAAGTAAAGCATTTTACAGTCTTCGTGGAGTCTAGTAATTTTGTTTAATCTGTTCAGTGAGGATATTGGAAAAGAAAAAGCAGAGTCTGTGAGATCGGGCAACGACTGAGCGCTTTCCCTCTTCCCTGTCGCGTTGCACACCCATTGATTGCAAAGAGCTGCAGATATGTAATAGGTTTGAGTGGAAATTAATTTTAAAATCCATGGGCAGTTTTAAAAAATGTTGTACCTTTTTCTGTTAAGGCGTTTTTATACCTTAGAGACTCCCTCTCTTAGAAAGTTCTCTAGCAAGGCTACGTTTTAGGTCGCTTTGTATTTTGGGTGGTGTCTAAGGTCAGAAATTATTTGTTGTAGAGTATTTTTAAGCATTTCAGTCACAAAGAAACTTCAGTCCCATTAAATTGCAATGAAGCTTGTGCTCCTAGGTGCCTACGTGTTGCCTTTTCTGATCATTCTTCCTCCTGCTGCCTGTTTTCTGGTTTTGCCATAGTTTGGGTACAGCTCCCCAGATGCCTGAGGCCACAGGAAGCGGCAGTCTTGGGAGGAAGATCAGAATAAAGACGAAAGCCAAGGTCTGTTCTCCACACCTAACCGGATACAGCACCCCCTGCTCCGGTGAGCAGGAGATACCCCTTGTCCAGGTATGTTCTGGCTTCTCGCCATCTCCTTGACCCTTCGGCAGTGCATCAGCTCAGCCTCAGCCTCCAGGAGGTCTCACCCCATCTTGTATCAGGTGTCATCTTACGTCCCCTCTCCCTTCGGCTCACAGCAGTACCTGCCTTGATGTTTCTTTGATGTGTCCAGCTTAGTCTGGTACCAGACAGCTGCTGCGAAGGTGCCTGCTCGGGAAGGTACTGCGGGCAGGCTGATGCCACAGTTGTTACACGCTCTTCAGTCACTGCCTGCTGTAATTTCTGCCTGCGGGGGTGCTGGTTGAGGTCCCTGCCTCGTTCGCTGTGGATTTCTTACCTCCTCCTAGCAGCAATCTGCCTCTGCTTGTGGCCTGTTTCCTCTGCTTTGCGTGTTTGTTAGCTGAACCAAGATGCCGACCCGAACGCCCCGTTCCCCCGCTCTCTTACCTTACAGCATTGTGTCAAACCCTGTTTGCTGAGAACCTTAAACAGTTTTCCTCTGGTCTGAAAAATCGAGCAAACACCACTTGGGAGCCACCTACATCCCATAACTGAGGGTTTTAAATTAGGAAGTGTTTAGTGTGGGAAGATCTTAAAAACATGGACTGAGGCTGCAAGTCCCGGTGCTTTCTTTTGTTCCTGTGTGCCTCTCGTTGGCCTCAGTGCAGACGCCCAAGGCAGGGGGGATGTTTGCAAACAGATGGGGAGCTGGGCAGTAGCAAGAAGGCGTGCAGGAAGGAGGAGGGACGCCACTGCTGAGGGTGCTTTGCCGGAAGGGGGTAAACCTGGCTGTGTTCTCCCTGTCTGTGCCAGGCTGGGGCCACCCTCACTCTTGGCCTCTTCTCCGCTGCTGATGCTGGGGTGCAATTCCCGTCTTGGGTCCTGCCTGTGCCTGAAAGATTTTGTCTGCCCTGGGGGGGTCCAAACTCAAAGGTAAAGGGGTTCTCCACCAAATGACCTCTGACAGCACCAGCCCAGGAAACGCTGCTGTGTGACTGCTCTGGGGATTTTAATCTGTGAGACGACTGATCCGGCACTTTTCATGTTCATTAAGGTTTCATATTCTCCGTTTCTTTCTCTACTGTGCATTTACATGTATAGAAATTTAAAAAGAAAGCACAAGTGGATAGAGAAGCGGGAAATCCAACCTCAATAAACTCTCCATAAAATCCACAAATTTAGGGCAAGCACATCATGAAAGCATATTAGTCAGAGAGCTATAAATTCCAGCAAATTGATTGTCATATATAATCAAAAACATACTATAATATATAATAAGTTGAAATAAATACCACAAACCAACCTCAGGCTGTAAATGTTTAAGATTAGCCTTTCATACTGCATATACCTGAGGTATAAATAAGGAAGCAGGAAGGCTTAAAAAAAAAAATTAAAAAGGGAAAAGGGAAAAAGGTGTGTTATTAAGGTCACTTCTGGCTTAGCCAGCAATTAATTATGTCAAATGGGAGAGGCAGTGGGTGAAATCATGCTGAGAAACTGATGGGGATGGTTGGCAGTAGGATAGGGCATGCTGCAGGATGGCTGGGATGAAGATGCCAGCCCCAGTCCCCTGCAGTGATCTCCCAGCCCGTCCGTCTGAATCCACGGTGGGGCTAACGCTGGCTGGGAAGCAGAAATCTGCTGCCAGCCGGGGCTGCAGTTTGCCTGGCACAGTGCAAACGAAATCGCTTGGGGTGGAGGCTGGTAAAACGGGGTGTGAGCTCACCCGAGCTGGCCATGGGCACCGACTGCACCACGTCCCCACACGGTTCCCTGAAACATTGGGCAGTTTTCGTTCACGTGGAGCCTGAATTGCACCGTGTTTCCTTCTGTCAATAACTTGCTGCCAGAGCCCTCCAGGTGAAGATAGACTTGGGAAGCTCCTGACACTGCCCGAAAGCTGATACTTCCTTCCTGGTGGGCTTCAAGCCCTGCCGTCCATACCGTGTGGGTGCGCAGCGGAAGCGGCGGTGTTTACAAAATTAACAAATGGACTGGGCAATCTCTGAGAGAGCGGGTTTTGTTCCAAGCGTTGGCCAATCTCTGGAGATTACTGGCAGGTGAATGTCCTGTTATTCTTTCTGAACCGCCTTACTCTAACATCTTGTTGGTTTTAATTGCTTTTCTTGAGAAAATACACTTGCAGCTCCGTGTGAGCCTCCTTAGAGTGCTCTTGCTGTTAACCTCTTGCCAAGGCCATGTTCACCATTCCGAAATCACACGTGTCGCTTTACTGACTTTGGTTACTGCGGTCAGGAAGGTGAAGTTGTGTTCTGTACATGGTATGTACTCTCAAGCATTAAGCTCTGGGCTTGCATACGGGACAAGACAAAATGGCACAGGCCACGCACAGACTGGGGTCAAAGGTGGAATGGACAGAGTCCTCCTCGGATGCTGGCCATTGAAGAGAGCTGACCCTTGTGACCCCTCAGCTTTATGCTGAATATGGCATATGGGATGGAATGGAACACCTTGTGGGCCTGTGTAGAGTCACCTGTCCTGTCCGCTCCTCCCCGCCGGTGCAGCCTCTCTCTTCCTGCACCCCACCGTGGGACATGAGATGAAGAGTGATCTTGGTCTGCACAGCAGACAGAGCCTTTCTGCAGACCAGTCCCTGCTGGTAACTGCAGACATCAAGCGCTGCCACTTCTGGAAGCAGACACTGTCTGTGAAAATACGCCGTTAACTTCAGAAAGTGCCGTCACTGACAAGAGACTGAGCTGCGAAGGGAAATCACTGAACCTAATGAGTTCTGTTCTGACTCAAGTGAAGACAAACCCCGTTCTCTCTCTGGGTGCTGCCACACTGGACAAATCCCAGTGCTCACCCCGAGAAACCCATGTCTCATGTTCGAAGCCTTGGCAGGAGTGGGTCCCCTCTGCTTATCGTCATCACTAACCAGCTGGATGAAGCACAAATTGTGGTACTTTCAGCAAGCCCAGCTCTAGCTGGTGGACTGAAGGTACATCACTTGTTTCAACAAGTAGCACATATGAAGCGGGAGGGAGAGGGCAGGAAAGTCTCCAGAACCAAAAGGAGTATTACTCCTTTTCACCGAGGTAACAGGATTCCTTGCAACACGGTCAAACTAGCTGTTCGTCAGTTACTTTGGGGGGAGGGAAAAAAAAAAAGAGGAAAAGAAAAGGATTTGCTGCCAAGGTTTGTGAGGAGGAAGATATCCTAATGCGTTCTTTTAGTTATAGAATGTTTATCACTTTTTTCCTTTCAGTCTGCACAATTAAATGTAAAAAGCAGATCTATCAGCATTTAATGTTTCTTCAAAACCCCATGTAGTGTCTAGAAAACCCAACTGCCAGACACGCTTGTCATGTACACATATTTTGTTGTTAAATGTGTTTGGGCATGAGTTTTGGCAGCATTTCTTCACAACTATCTTGAACTTTTCTTGACACCTTTTATGGCACGTAATACATCTGCAACTCAGGGCTTGGTAAGCCCTTAACTCTTTAATTATGAGCCTAGAAATTCCCTTCCGAATTATTGTCCTATAAGCACCATGATCTCATTCTCATGCCGAAGCCCCGAAATTACGCTGCAGGTGCTTTGCTTTGCTTGGCTGCCTCTTCCTAAGTGTTTTGCTCTCTGCAGTGTCGGGAGAGAGGTGGGTGCTCTGCATTCCTGTGTCAGCATAATCCTGGAGCGGTTCGCCATCACTTGTTAGCTGATATCTAGCATTTGTCACTTTTTCTTGCATCTTCTTCCCCAACTAAGGATGGGGCTTGTGCTGTTTGGACCGGGTTTAACTGGAGAAATAATTTCCTCCTGTAAAAGGTTAGGGTTTAACATCGGCATTTGTGTAGTACTGAGGGATGCCAAAACCTCTCTTAAAGTGCGTGGGACTTGTGTAAGTGCTGCAGGAAATAAAAGAACAAGACTTACACATCTGACGTGTCTAAGCTGTATAAACCCCATTTTGCCCGATGGGGAAACTGCACTGGAAGCTGGCTCGGTGTCCTGCCAAAGGCCACAGAGGATATCGGTGCCGGCGAGCGCACAGCCCCTGCCAATCCCAACTCTGTAGCCTCTGTGCGATCGCTTTGAAAACTTCATTTCCTCCTACTGGACTGATTTTAAAGAGAATAATGAAACAGGGAATTCTGCTCTCTGTCTTACGGCCTGAGGGAGGAAATCAGGAAAAAGTTTGGCTGATGGTTTAATTAATTTAATAACAGAGGAATTACCTACAAGGTGTTTTTTGTGAAATTTCTATAGACGCTATAAATCATGTGCATGTTCATTAAATATTAAGTTACCAAGTAAGGATAAGCTTATCTATAAAATTCTAGAAGACACTTCCATCTTTCCAAAGTGTGTGTACCTACTCGTGCCATGCTTGTATGAGTTTATACACACACAATTTTATGTAAGCCTAAATATATTTAAGCAAGAATATTTTTCTTTCTGAGGCTCTAAGCAAAAATTATGTACTTCACTGCTAAACACATTTCTGTTTCTCTTCGTATTCTGCCCTTGTGTATAAAGTCAATCATCTTACTAAAAAGAAAAAAAAAGTTCCTGTTCTTCCTTAAATCTGGAGTTACGAGCACAGCCCTGTCAGGCAACAGCATCCTTCTGTAGCCTTTCAGAACACGTACAAATGGTGCAAGGTGTGAAGAGATGCAGGCCATGGGGCCAAGAAGTTTAATGATGGATTTATTATTGAAAAGTGTACTTGCTTTTCTGAAATACTAGTTGAACTTCAGGCTCCTCTTAAAGTTTCTCTTTAAAGAACTGAGTTCAGTACTGAAATAGTCCTTGCGACCTCCAGAGAGGAACCCAAAGGACCCTTCCTGGATGACAAATTGTAGAAAACTTCCAAATCAAGTTATAAACTTTCTCTCCAGGTAAATAACGATCATCAAAACCGTGTGGCTGTTCCCTAGGTTTATACACTGAAAGAGGGAGCGAGCTTAAACTCCATCAAAATTCCAGACCCAAACAAATTCGAACTTTTGGATTAGTTCATACTTGGATTGGAATTTAATCATTTGGACTGGTTTCTACAGCCATACTGTTTTGGCAGCGGGAGCTTACTCATAGCTGTATTTTTCCAGGCTGATCGTTTTTGATAAAGCTTTCTGAGGTTCAAGATCAGCACCACCTGGAATCATGTTTAAAAAAGCCAAGTATTTTCCTACCTCTTCCCATGCAGCTGAGTAATGACTTTAAGTTTGATACCTTTGTGTTAAATGGCATTGCTTCAAACTCGGGGCATGTCAAACGGCAGAAAGCTGGAGAGTTTGAAAGGTTATCGCTGCTTCTCTTCGAATTCCTGTGTACCGAAACCCTTCGGAGCTGGCTGCCTACTGCAAATCGTTGTTTGACAGCTTCACTCAACTTCGAGACTTGTCAGCTCAGGGGCGATCTGACAGCTCTCAGGCAATAAAGTAAACAAGGGATTTGGAGCGTCAGAGAAGGAATGCTTAAAATCATTCCTAATATTTCTCCTATTCATAACATGTCACCCAGCCGGTGAAGTTACGAAGGCAGCAAGTCTCAGCTTTATACACGCCCCAGGTGGCATTCGCAGGGTGAGGGAAAGCTTGGGGGAGCCCTGGCAACAAGCTTCCACCAAGTATCATCCACATTTGTTCCACTGACAATATTCCTGATCAGAATGAAAAATCCAGGCGTTCTTCAGATGGATGGTTTTTCAGATACTTTTATGTACTAATCTGCATTAAAAGGTGATTCAGTGCTGGTGGAAACCGAGCCTCACTAGCTGTTCTTTACAACCATAGATGACCACGTTCCAGGATTTCTGTGTAATGGTGTAGTTAAGGGACACTTTCACAGCGGCCAGGAAAGCTGTGCGCTTTGGTTGTACAAGTGCCCAGCTGCAGAATCTGTAGCGCTGCTGGAACCTGCTGAGGGTTGATCACCACGTGGATCTGACCACTTGTAGACCTGTTTATGGACTTACGACGTATTTGCACATGACCCGACAGGTACATTTTCTGAAGCAGTCGCTTTTACAGGGTCCTTCCTGCCTCTGTGGAAATTAGCCAATAGACCTTAAACAGCCTTTGTGTTTGGGGGATGCTGAGCCCTGGATCTGATCATCTGGCTACATCAATGTGCCACCAATTGAATGCTCGAGATGATAAGCGGCCTTTAAGAATATAAACTGGTTCTTTGGATATTTTCCTGCATATGTAGAGAACAAAGCATAGAACTGTAGTATTATCTGACTGAATTTTTAGCTTAGTGTGACTGTTCCTTGCACATCTTTTTCGAGAACTCCTGCTGCTAACACACCTAGAGCTGACCCCTTTGTTAACTGTGTGGCATGTGCATGAGAATAAATTGCCTGTTGTCATTATGAAAACGACTAACGGTCCGTTAGCCTTTTAGGATGTTATTTAAAAGCAATTTTTCTAAAAGAACTACTATATTCCCTCTTGAGGTAATGCTTTCTTTTAACTTCCTTTTTAAATAACTCTCTTGACTGTTGCTGCTCTGCGCTATTATCAGAGGTTTTCTAGTTACAGTAGTTGCTGTGCAGCAAAATTGCAGTTACAGCTAAATTGACTTTTGATTCTTTTTCTAATAAGGACACCTGACTGGACACCCAGCTCACGGAAACCTCTGTAGCTGTGTTTTCCGTGGATCTAATCTACAGACTGGCCGTGATGTTTAGGGATAATGTTAAAGATCTTTTGCTGCAGCATTACAACTCCATTAACTTGCATTTTAAACTGAGCCCTGAACAAATGCACTTCAGCAGCCACTTGTGCTTGCTAAAAGATTAAAGGCTCTGAAGCATGTGAAGAAAGGAAATCTTTGTAGGTTGCTTGCTAATGGTTGTTTTCTTTACCATTGGAGTCAGTGAATTGAATTGTAATGGACTGGATTGAATCCACGTATGGAAATTACAACGAACAGGATTATTTTTTGCAGATGAAAATGTCAGTCATTCTGGAAGTCAGCTACATGCTTCAAAATGCTGCTCTGCAAGAAAATCCTGGAAACTCTGATGGGTTTCTTTAGCATAATATTGCTTGCTTATACGTCTCCCTGTACTTTGCATTAGCAGCTTAATAGTAGGGGGAGTGCTTGGGGTCTTCAGCCCTCGGTCAAGGGCTCACATCAATTTCATTGCTCCCAACGTGAAGTAAAAATTGATCAGAGGAGTAAAGCTGCAGGCGTGTGTTCTTTTGCAGTGTTTCTACGGCGCCTCTGTCTGCCTGAGCTGTATTCCCAGATTTGTGTCTCTTGCTGACACTGCCATGACAAACTCAGACATGTCATAGCCGCTCAGGCTAAATGACAGAAGGGCAAAGAAAGTTTCCATGGCTAAAACTGTTCTTACTGCGCAAAGCGAGACAGAGGGCGATGGGAGTTAATCACTGAAACACGAACAGACAAGACTAGCCTGTTGTAATAAGAAGCATTCAGATCACAGCTCTGTTAAACAGCTCTTCAATGTTTTATCGTGGGCAGCTGTCAAACTCTTACAATTTTGTGATTAGCGCATTACAAAGTAATTTCCTCCCTTATGCTGTTGCCTGTAGCTTTTTTTTTTTTTACCTGGAAGTGGTATTGGTCATATTTATTTGAAGTGAGCTGTGACTCTGCATGTGCATGTCTATAAATGTCTAAATAAGCAGAAAAAGCAGGAGATAATTCTCAGGCCCGGCTCCACGCGTGGGAGGGGACTACCCTGTACGTCCTGCTTTTCATCGTGCCCCTTGGATGGCAGAGGGTAGGGCTGCAACATAAACGTGATGCAGTGCCCACGCCGTCTCTCCCTGTGGTAGGGAAACATCTGTGAGTAGTGCCTCTAGAAATAGCTTCAATGTCTATTCCTGTGTAAAACAGGATGAAAATGAGTTATTGCTGGTTTGTGCATAGCCGAAATGGGGGGTAAAAGAGAGAATTTAGTTGTTGCAGAGTCTCTCTCGTAGTGTTTTCACATGAGGAAGAAGTGCGGGTCATCCACTTTTCTGAGGAATGCCTGGGGCTGCTGCTGAAGCCTTACGGAAGTCATGGACCTCTTGAACCAAACCAGGTGAAACCAGACGGCCCTCAAATTACTGAAACCCCCGGCCACCAAGAAACTCCTGGCTGTCCCCGAGAGGCCCCCACTGTCCCTCCCTGGACAGGCTGGAGCCAGAGATTCAAGGTGTTGGGAAAGCCTCTGAACTTCCCATCCAGACATTTCACTTGAACTGAAGTTAATGCCCTCGAAAATTACTGCTAAACAACAGGTATTACAGGGGGAAGTAAGCTCTGAGCTGCTCTTTGCCAGAGTGGACGCCTGCCAGGAGAGGATTTCCATCTTTTGGGAGACATTTCAACTCAGCCTGCGGTTTGGGACTTTTTGGACTTGAGGCTCTATGGATTTGCTTGTTTAAGACTGTTGGTGTTTGCTTTAAGTTTTTAAGAAATAAAATAATAATAACTTTTAAACCCTTTGAAGAAAAGAAAACTACTGCCAGAGTCTGTTTCTTCTGGAATTTCCAGAAGGGTTTGCGTGGAGGACTCCTTCGTGACAATGTAATTAAGGAATGAGACATGACAGCTCGTCATTTCAGCGTTATTATTGTATGCCTAAGGTGGCATCGCAGGCAGGAGGCTGAGGGGCGAGTGCCTTCAATCACCCGCTAAATGCAATAATCCCTGTGATAGGCACTGTCTGGAGAAACTTATCGAAAAACAAATTAAGGAACGATAAGAAGAGAAAAACCAGGCAAACTGGTGAATGCTCTAGGTGGGGATATTAACATGTTTATAACAACAGTGACAGACACTCGAAAAGGTCTGGTTTTGTCAAGTTCTGATTGAAGACACCCTGAAGAAATGATTTTTGGTAAGAAACAAAATATTGCAAGAACTTCTTAGGTGCTTTTGTTTTTTTCTCCCTTAATATTTGTGTTACGAACTTTAAGCAGAGATCATACGGACTGTAAGGTGGATTGCCTCATCTGTCTGGAACAGCTGGTGACGCAGGGTCTGTCCACAGCAGGACGGTCCTGCTGTAAGACCTGTTGTTTGGTGCTCCACAGTTCCTTCATGCCATGCGTGAAGATCGGTGATGTGGTTTCCTCATCTGGTTTAGCTGGTAGAGCTGGAACTGAACGACAGTCCTCAATGGCGATACAGATAGGTGCCAAATTGCCAAGCTACTTCATTGACCTAGTAAAATATTTTGATTGGTTTGAAAGGAAGGACATAAAACATGGTTATTTTCCTATGAAATGGGTTATGGAAAGACATAATTTTTCAAAAAAACATAATTGTGTGATTTTTTTAAATGCAAAGTTTTGTGCCAATAGGCCCGTAAGTGGAAAAACTCAGTGCCAACATAAATGTTAGTAACACATTCGTCATATTTACAGGTCTGAAAGCGTTTGATTTTTCCTTGGCCTCCACTATGTGTATTAATACGTTAAAATTATCATCAAAATGTGAATGGGAGAGATGAAAATAATACTTGCTATGACTTAAAATGTAATTGCTCTGTGCTGTAGAAAAGAGTTGTTGGCTGAACTGGCCCTTGTTTGAACTTAGGGGATGTTTGCAGATTTGGGGCTGTACACAAAAAGCTTCCCCCTTTCTTTGAAGCCTGCTTTGACAGTGTAATTACCGTGCTCAGGTTTCCATTTGGACACACAGGTTCTCCTGTCGGTCCGTTTGACTACCATGGGCTGAACAATGAAAATCTTGCTGTGGCGGGTGCATGGGGGCTTGCAGGGATTTTGTTTCATTAAAGAAGAGGGATAAAAAACATAAACCTGAAAAGGAAAATTTATGAGAATTGGACCTTGTTTTGCCTTTCAAGAGAATTTATGGAAGTGCGGCGTAGCAGGGCTGTTGTCACTGGATCCCTTCAAAGGAAAAAAATCTTAGTATTAAACAAAATGTATTCTTTGAACAATATTTGAGGAATTGGACTTAAAAAAAAATCAACAAAATTCTCTCCAAAGAAAGGGTTAAAAAGAAATCCGCTGAAGTTACCCTAGGGACAGGATAGTCCGGTTTTGAAGAAAGTCATTGTTATGCTTGTAATAGGATATGCCTTAAGCTTGTTCTTAAGTCTTATTTTCTTTACTGCAGGTTGAGAAGTTTTCCCTCCGTTGCATTCCGCACAGTTGTTCTGGAGAGGAACAGTGAGGCTGTGCGAGGCATCGCAGCAGAACCCCCTCTTCCTGTAAAGGCAAGACCCTGCCAAAGCAAACCGGGGCTGCAGCGAAGGCGATGGGTGGGCATTGCCTTTAAGCAACGTGTGTGTGTTAGGTATGATATGGAAATACATGTTTAGTGTACATATGCGTGTGTGTGTTTACTTGCATCTGCATACGTATCAATTTTTTTTTAATATATGCGTGCTGGAGCCTATGTAACAACTTTCCTGGAAACGGGGCTTTTCGCACAGCCCTGCCCTCTCACAAGCGCGTCTTGTAAGCTCCTGAGATGAACGTGCTGGGATACAAAAGCAAATTTCTTAATAAGGATAAAGTTCCCGAAGGCCAGGCAAGCTCTGGGTGCCCGAAACAGCCAGCGGAAGGTGGCGTGGCCCGGTGATTAGAAGGTTTTAGTAGGAAATAATACTTTTCTTGTCACCGGGCTGCGTTGGCAGCGAGCGCGCAGCAGCTGGAACGCATATGCAGAGTGTTTACTGGGGGGGCTCCTGCACTCCCAGACAGAAGGAAATCCTGTGCAGGATTGGAAAGCGCAGAGAGCTGTCACCGGGGAATAGGCTGGCTGTGCGTCTCCGTGAAATAAAAGCTGCGCGGACCACAGAGCCTGCAGTGGGCACTTCCTGCCCCCTTGGCTGCAGCAGTCCCAGATTGCTTTTCCTTTTTGCCTTTCTTTTTTTCCTGGAAGATATCAAATCTACTGGTATTATCAACAGAAATGCCGATTTACTCAGGATTTACTTTGTATCAAACTTCAAAAATCTGATTAAGGGTGGGGGGTTTGTTGCTGGTTTGGCAAGAGGAGAACCTGGAGATTTTGCCATCCCTGAGGTTGCTTAGATTGATCTTTTGAGGCTAATAGGACATCCGATATTACCTGAGGTGGTTTTTTCCAGTTTTTTACTTCCCAGGAGCTGTGTAGGTTTCTAATGCCTGTGAGTGCATTTATAGCAGTAGCAAATCCCAGCAACTAAAGGCTGCTCACGCTGGGAGCGGTTTATTGTTTGCTGATGTTACAGCAATGACCAGTATCTGCCAATGAATAGGAAAACACGTTCGTTATCAAAATACGTTTAAAAATCTTAAATGAATGATGTGTTTGTGACAGATTTGTGAGAGGGTTTTCAAATACAATCACCATCAATCTGACTACAGCCAAAATAAATTTTATGAAAAGTAAAACAAACTGTTGCACAGACAAAGTAGACCTTCGGGGACTCCTGCAATAATCTGTGTTTTCTTTTTTAGCTGTCTATAATATTTCTGTTCGTTTCTCCTCCAGAGGGAACCTGGTGTATGTAACATTGCTGTTAAAGCTGCGAAGAGTCGACGTATGCCACTACCCAAAGGGGAAGGACGAAAGAAAGGAAAGGAAGAAGTGCCCACTTACAATTTTTGTTTCAAATAAAGAAGCTGTGCCCAGGCATGGTGCGGGTGTAAAGGTGAGCATGAAAGATAAAAGCTTTAATGAAAAGATTGGGACTTCTCACAGAAAAGTCTGGAAACCCCAGATGCTGCTGATGCTGATAAAACCATTGAGAGGTTCAAACCTTTGGTGAAGTTCTCTGTACCTTCTCCCTTTTACTGAATGGAAACCTCAGATTTAATCAGATGAAAGAGAAAGGTGGGGCCCCAGTTTTGGAAGCACGCAAGCAGTGCTCACCCAGGAGCAAAGCAGCCTGTAGCCCCAGCCAGCAGCATCTGCTGTGGCCCGGGCTCGGTGGTGTGTGATGGATGGGGGAGAAGGGTGCTGGTGTTCGGGCGGTGGTGAGCCAGCCTGGAAAGGCGTTGCTGGGCTGAGGCACTGAAGGCTTCGAAGCCCAGCAGCGGACTCCCAACAGACCTGCTCCATGACTCGGTGTCGTTGATGAGGAAAGGCTCCAACTCCTACTTGCACATTCCAGTAAAAATGCTTCAGTCAGTTTTGATTGTTTTCCAGACACTGTTTTGCAAATGTGTTGTAAGGAGATTTTTGCCTGAGAAAGGGCTTTTGGGTTGAGCTGAAGGCATGTCACTGTCTTTCATTCACAAGTTCAAATGCATTTCACACAGCTGCCAAAAGAAATCTCCTTTTGCATCATTGTCCAGCTTCCCTGTTCTCTTTATTGGTTTCCAGTCAGCGTAATGGGAGTATGTGGCTGTCATTCAAAGAGATGAAAACCTTTGGCACTGACAATATATCAAGGGGTGCCTGTTTTCTGAAGGAAACGTACCCCTTCCTCCTATTGCATGGTTTCTTGATCAGATAAACCCCATCTTGTGCTAACGTTTAAGTTAAATGCACCGCGTTCTGACCCAACAATAACAAAATCCAACCTGCTCATTGCCAAGTAGCATAAGCTCTTACTCCTATTGCATGGTTTCTTGATCAGATAAACCCCATCTTGTGCTAACGTTTAAGTTAAATGCACCGCGTTCTGACCCAACAATAACAAAATCCAACCCGCTCATTGCCAAGTAGCATAAGCTCTTAAAATACGTTCAGACAGCGCGATGATATTAATAGGGAAGCAGGAATCAGGTTTCGGACGACAAAACAAACCGCTCGGTGGAACATGAGAAGTACTGTGCTTACTGACTTCAGCGTGGAAGACAGAAGCCCAATCAAAAATCATACTAACAGTCTACTACTGCCCATTTATATGGAGACGTGCCCCGGAATATCTCAAAGGTGCTTCACGGAGAGAGACATTTTGGTCTTATCTTTTCATCTGGGTGGCTGAGGTAACGAGGTTAAGCAGTTTGGACTCAGATTTCAGAAAAGCATTTTCCAAGGTGTGTCTCAGCAAAGGCTCTTTAGGAAACTAGGTTGTATTGCAGGAAAGAGATAGCACAGCAGACCGGGAGAGCGCTGAGCCCCCCCAGAATTTGGTAAGACGTCAGGCAGAGCTTCCCTGTGAGCTTGCCTGGTTCTTAAATTCTCTTGTGAATCGCCTCTTCTAGCTGTATTTAAGGGCATGAGTAGGTACTGGGGTGGACTCTTGGTCTTCTCTGCTGTGGCTGCCAGTGGCAGATTTGGGAATAAAACTTGGCTTGTGCTTTTCTTTGTTCACGTCTCTAGCTGTCACAGGGAAACATGCATCCGCAATACGTAAGCTGTTGATGTATTGATAACTAATTAGTTTACAAGCTGGTGAGAACACTGATCAGACATTATAATATGATTGACAGGAAGGCCGAATCCCCTGGGTTACGCGTTGTTGTCCTTATATGACATCTAGATCCTACCTGCTCTGGGAGGAGGGTTGTGCAGTTCTAACAGTCGGTGCATTCACCTTCAAAGCACCGCATGAACCTCGGCCAATATCCTTCATTCCTATGTCTTGTTCACAGCGATCCCAGGAGTTCGAGAGAAGCGTGTACCTTCTCAAAGGAGTTCTTGTGTCGATACATACTTTTATCGAAGAGCTGCCACCTTTGGAGGATCCTTCTGCCTAAAGGAAGTCCAGTGTCTTCTCTGGATCATAAACCAGTGGTCTTCGTCCTCAAGCAGCCACGAGGTAAAAGGAAATAGGAATACACAGCACTGGCGGGGAGGCTCTTGTTCAGTATTTCATTTTGTTGAGCTAGGATAAGGTTAAGGATTGGTCAACTTACCTGCTAATCGTGCCTAATAAATAAGCAGAAAAATGTATAACGGAAGCCGTGAATCAGGATCTAAATAGAAAATGATTTCATGCAGCGGATGATACACTAATCAATAGGAAGTTACAGTTTTGCTACTAGAATTAATGAGCTCTGCCTTTTATTCTTGGTAGATATTTAAAGGCATTTAGGTTAAATGGCAAAAATAACTTAATTTTTATCAGCTCAGTTACTCCTTTCTTAGCCATTTACAAGACCCAGCTTGTTTTGGTGGAAATATTAGTACTCCTTTCATTAATTTTGTAAGAAAAAAATTGCAGAACATTTGTTCGTGGCAGGATTTTTGATGTATGGCTCCAGATGTAAGGAAGCTCTATTGTATGTTCTGAGGTTTTCCTATTGAACATTTCTGAAATTTCAGAAACGAACACTGAGTAGGTCTGAAAGATACAGTATGGGGTGCAGGAGAGATGTTTTTGACACAATAGGGTCAGCGAAATTAAAGACACGTTCTTTGTTGGCAATTTTGGCAGAAATACTAAAACACAATGTGGGAACTGCAAACCTTATGACGTCTGGTAAGATGTGAAAGGCCTCATGTCTGTAATATATGACTTGATGTCATGTATATGAGTTGGTAGCTTTTGCACGATATATAATGAATCTCGCTGCTTTGTCTGAAGTTTGAAAAGATTTTGCCAGTGTAAATAACTCGTGCTTGAAGTGAGGTGTGAATTTAAAACCCCCTGTTGTGTAAAAAGGTGTAGAAAAGTTCATTTCATGATGTTGCAAATAATTCATTCTGTATTCTTAGCATAACAGCTCCTTGCAAAAATGTAAACCATCTTGAGAGACCTTTGGTATCCAGATGAAGGATGTAGAAAGAGAGGTATGTATAAAAGCAGGGAGCCAATTACCCAGCTACGTCACGGGAAGTTCAGTTATAGTTCCCCGTTCCTCTGCTGGGTCTTTTATTTGCTGCTCTTGTGTGGGCTGCAATAAATACAACACAACTACACCTTCCTGCTTTTGTTACCTGAGCTCCCCAGCTTCCACTGTTTAAAGGCAGCACTGACATTTCAGAACCACTTCAGGAAGAGGTCTGTAAAACTTCTCGTTGTGATTGTGTTCATATTGTATTCCACTGTATTTGCCCTTAGGGAAGTGGGAGGCTCCGAGACACTGAGTCCATGGCACTTGCGATGCCCAGCTGACTGGGAGAGGGACTGTCTGCATGGCAGTAGGGAGGGAACCTAAACAGAGAGGAGGATGAAGGCCCCTAAAACCAGCAGTACCGGTTACCAAAGCTTTATGTTCTGAATAGGCCAAACCCAGAGATAATTCATGTATGTACTGTAGGAATGTTACAGCAAAGTTTAATCTGAAACCTTGTCAGGGAAGAGGTGATTAGTGCCACAAAGATGATTTGGGCATCTGACATATGAGGAGAAGCTGAGGGAGCAGGGACTGTTCAGCCTGGAGAAGGCTCAGCAGGTCTTGTCGATGTGTGATGTAGAGAAAGTGGAGCCAGACTCTTCTCAGTAGTGCCCCGTGAGGACAAGAAGCAATGGGCACCAGCTGGAACATGGGAAGTTCCATTTAAACATAAGAAAACTCTCTTACTGTGATGGTGATCGAACACCGGAATGCCTCACACCAAGAGGTTGTGGAGTCTTCATCTTTGGAGACTTTTAAAACCCACCTGGCCACAGCCCTAAGCAACCTGCTCTTGCTGACCCTGTTTTGAGCCAGGGGACTGGGCTAGATGATTTCCCAAGGTGCCTTCCTACCTCACCAGTGCTGCGATTGTGCAAAGTCTGTTTTAAAACAAAACTGACTCCACTCACAATCCCAATCTCATACTCACATCCTCAGAAACCACCTTGCCCATGTCCAGACACTCTGGCCAGCATGCGGGCACCAAGACCCGTGTCTGGACAGGGTTCCTTGAGGTGAAAGAGGACAATGAAATCTGGGTATTGAGTTCTTAGGACATCTCCTGTTATCCTTAGGCCACACAACTACGTTCTGGTTTGGGATGTTCTGTTGTACCCTTCAGGAGGTGACCGTGATTACGATCTTCTCTCTCACCATCCTGTCTCACCTTTGTGAGTATTTAGCCACTGTTTTCCTCACCTGGTGCCTTAAAGCTCCAGCACTTTATCTCCCCGCCATTACCTCTCAGTGACACGCGCCTTTAGTCTGGGTGAAGACTGTCCCTTCTTCTCAATTCTAACATTATTTCTCTTTCCAGGTGTCCTGGAAAGCTGCATGTAGGTGTGCTGGGAGCCTGAACATCTAACAGTCTGGGCACACCAGTGCCTGCGATTATGTGCCTTTTTCTGCTCTTTCTGGTGCTCCCACACCCAGACATACCTCTTCGTCTTTCATTCATCCAGTCTTAGCATTTTTATTACAAGTCTCTACACCCCAGCAGTCTTTAGTTTACTCCCAAGGATGTGCTAACTACTGTCAGGTTTTATAACCCTTCGTGAGCTGTTATTTTCCCTTATTAATTTGTCAGATATTGGTTTTGAACGTATTTATAGTCAGGGGCTTTTTCCTTTCACAACATGGGATGACAATTAATTTACAATAAATCCTATGGGGAAAAAAAATGCTTCCTTCAGCGGCTGCCTGAGAGTTTGCTTTGGCATCCCCCAGGTCTTGTGTCAGAAGAAATAACAAATAATTGGCCCATATTAATCTTTCTACTCCAGTCATAGTTTGAAGACTAGCATATTTTCCATCAGCCATTTCGTTTCAAAGCTGAAGAATCACAGTCCGTTTCCTCTCTTCCAGAAGTCATTCTATACTGCTGATCATCCTTCCGCCTTTTCTCTGATGTTTTCCTGCTTTGCTGCATGATATTTGAGATGTAGGAGCTAAAAATGTGCGCAACACAGGTGGGCTGAGGAGCTGAACCACGACATAATGTGCCACTGCTTTGTTCTCAATTCCTTTCCTAATAATTCCTAAAATTCCTTTTTCTAAATTTGCCCTCACTGAGCACTACTGCCTGATGGACCTGTGCACAAAAACTCCAGAACCTCTTTTGTGTGTTTTGCTGAGTACTTAATAGCCCATAAATGTAGATATTTTTCTTTGATTTGCACTTGTTGAATGTTACCTCTAATTTTATTTTTTTCAGTTCTTTGCAATCCTGCAATCAGGCAGTTTGTGCTGTCTCAATATTTTGGTACCAAACTTCATAACTTCATTTTCTGCTACTTTTTTCCAAACCATTGCTATAGGCTAGTCAGGTGCGACAGGTTCCAGCTCATTTATTTTCTCAGAGAATCTGGACAGATCTGTGCTGCATTGCTTCCCTCTGCCAAAGAGACCGAGACTGACCTCCCAGTTAAACTGGTTGCCAGCATCCCAGATTGTGTCCTACCGAGATGCCCAATAAACCAGTCAGGCTTCCTGACCTGTCCTTTCCCAAGCTGCCCATCTGCCTCCTCTGACCGGCAGTGTCGCGCTTACCATCGTCCCTCGCTGACAGAGGTGCCGGGAATAAGCCGTGCTGGGCAGTGGTCTGAGAATCTCATCGCTGGGTTTCTTTAGGACTCCTGAGCGAATGCCGCCTTCTCTGGCCAATTTGTTGCTGTTTTAGTGATTTATTCTAAGGCCTTTTCTCCTGACTTTTCCAGTGGAGGCAGCTCTTCCACGTCATTCCCCTGAAAAGAAAGCATCCTCTCGAAGTTTCTCAGAAATGAATTGAAGTAGCTCTTTGACTCTAACTTCCGTTGGTGCTCCTGTTAGCCGGTGGTCATCTGTCAGCCCTAAAGGCTCTCCGGCAGGCTTTCTGCCTCTGATATTTTTAAAAAAGATTTTTATTGTTAGTTTTTACTCCCTTAGAAAGTTCTTTCTCCAAGTCATTTTTGTCATTTCTTACTCTGATTTTGCTTTTTTTTTTTGCTTTACTTTTTTTCTAGTTTTCTCCATTGTATAAGGTCTCCACATTCTGAAGATTCTTTCTAATATTCCTTTTTACTCTGGTGCTTCATTCTACCATTTTTTACCTCACTTCCTTCAAAATCTCCAGCTAGCCATGTATTTTTACAGCGTTGTCTGTAAACAGCTCTATACCACTGGTGGGTGACTTTTCTTGATTCTTTTTATTTCTTTTTGTCTAACCTACCAATAAATTATTCCTGGGTGAGGTTTTTGGGTTTGGCGTTTTAAGTCCTCCAAGGATGTAGATCTACTCTGAGGAGTAGATCATGGTCAGAATTTTAAAAAGTAGCATTTTGAATCAGAACCTCTGCTGGCTTCGGAAATTAATCCATCAGCAGTTGCTGTTTTGAAAGTTCTCTGCCCAGTTGCTTCAAGAACGTAGTTACTGCAGGAAATGGCAATTGTCCATCAAATCACCTCACGTGTGTGTGTTTTCTGTCCCTCCAGTCCCACTCAGCGTGTCAGCACCGGCAGGTTGATATTGTTGTCACAGTGTCTCCAGCCAAGTACCCAGAGCCCCTGACCGCTGTTGCTGTCGCTGTTTCAACCCAGCCGTTCTCAGCCGCTCGGCACGCTGTTACACCTCTAGCTTTCCTGTGGAATTCAGTATTTATTTGTGGCCGTCTTGTCTCTTTTGGTGTGCGCTGCACAAACAGGACTTTATGATGTCACATTGAGATGTCATTGTTCCCTATCAGAATTTTATTGATTTCTGACCTGACCTGTGGTTTTTCCGAAGGATAGAGGGGTTTTATGACTTTCCCAGGAGAGGATGAGTCATTCCAATCTTTGCACTCT
>NW_010390167.1:13764-16477 GCF_000710305.1 Buceros rhinoceros silvestris | reverse complement strand
CTTTAGTTATGAAGCCTGGTAATTGTTAATTCTCTTGGTGATGACTTATTTCTTTTTCCCCTTGGGGGTCTACAATGTGATTTTTTTTTTTTTTTTTTTATGTAGACAGAGTGTCTTTCCTCTGTAGGCCTATTTGGAAAGTGTCCTTGGTTACTAATTAATCCTCTTTCCTAATTAGTCCCTCTTCCCTGATCAGAGAGAGGGAGTGCAGCTAACCAAAGTGCTAATTTATAGGACATTTAAATAATTATGTGCCTAGGTTAATGCACCTCTTCTGTTAAACAAACGTCCTTGCAATGAGCAGAGTGGAATCTCCTCTCTCCTGGAGTGGAAAGGGTTGCACCCGAGCTTGAGGTAGGGCTATCAGCCTGAATTAGTCATGTTGCTTACAGCACAACTGGCTTGTTCAGAGAGATCTCGGTTATCTCTAGAGGACAAGACCCTGGTTTATGTAATCACAGCTTACAATTCCTTATAGAGTGCCTGAGTAGAAGCAGATATCCCAAACGGGTTTCACATCCACCAGTGGTTCTATGAGTACTCTCCAAGCAGGAAGTCATTTAAGGCAAACAATAGGAGATACTGAGAAGGTAACGAGGTTGGGGAATAAGTTTCTCAGTAAGGCACATATATTTAATTCAAAGCTGGTAGATGGTGCCTCTGTGGGACCAGGATTCACAATTCAGAAAATCCCTCTGGGCTTTGTTATCCAAGACCATCTTTTGGATGTTTTAGATGTAGCAGAAGTGCTTGACAAGAGATGAAGGGTGTAGGAAAGGAATGGTCGTTTTCATTATACAGAAACCTGCCGGATATCCCAAAGGCTTGTGTAGTAAATAATCGCTCCACAGCGTAACAAGAACTTCGTACATGTGCTCGCTTCTTTTGGATATTGAATAGCATCCTGCATGATAAGAAATTTGACTGACAGGTGAATCTGGAAGAAGGGCTTTTCAGAGGAAAGCAACCATGGCCTTTTTTTTTTTTTTTACTTTAAGTATCAATTTATATTGCAGTCAGAGTCGATGTGAAGATTTGGCCTGTTCTTTCAAACTGAAGTATCTAACTCAATTTTGCATCAGTAGAAAAGATTAAAAATTATATATGAAACCTACTTGCAAAATTTCAAGCGCTTGAAACTGTTGATGATGAGAAAAGACACTTTTCTGGCTGAAAATGGAACCATGTGTCTTCACCATAGGAACTCTTCCTGGAGGTAGGTACAATTCTTAAACTCGGTATCTCACTAAATCAATAAATAATGAAACCTGAACAAGATAAAGAGATTTGGTAATATACGTCATTATTCTAGGGCCTCTGTAGTCAGTAAATGGCCAAAACCATCTGCAAAATATTTTTGGAGGGAATGAGCAACATTTCACTGCATGTTGCAGTGAAGGAGAAAACGAGAATTCATTTCCCGGCTCAACCTGGCTTGCTGCTTCCTTGTAATAAGAGACCATTTCAACACAGGCAGCTTATAAATAAAGTCTTCTCATTGAATGTGGAAAATATTGCACACGTTGTGTAATGTATATGTTAAATAAAAAAGTCTCCCTCGTTGGATTGGCAGCTTGAGGCTGCTCCATGAGCTCAACAGCAGAGTTGTGGGCCCCTTGGCCCCATCCCGCCAGCCCTAGCTTGGCGTGGGAAGTTAATTTTGAATTTGGCATGGGCACAGATTTATTTAAGGCAATGTTTGCTGGGTTCTAGCTGGTTGGTGGAAAATACCGTATTTGATGCCCAAATTGTGACCTCCCGTGTGGAACTCCAGCAATGACTTAAACCAAGAATAGGAGAAAATGTGACGTGTAGGCTTAGATGTACTTCAGCAGTTTCAGCTCCTGTGGCTTCAGGCAGCTGAAACACTCAGCAGCAGAGCCCACAAGATAAAATCCTAGTTCTACCACACCCTGTGTGACTGGACCCTAAAGTTCCTTATCAACAAAGCACTTTGACCTGAATTTACTAAACAAAAGGGGTTAATGCCATAAGATTTTGCTCGATCTAAATTGCTCCAAATGAATCTCTATTTCCTCTTCAGTCAGAGCTGGCTGTCAGGTACTTTCAAGGACTTTTCTTTGAGCATGTGCAATTTTCTTTTCCTTTACGTTAAAAAGAAATTGACTGTGTTTCTGCACTGCTAGCTCTATCTGCCCTTCAGCAGTTTTGCCCTCTTGCCTAGCTCTTTATTTTGTAGATGACTAATAGTGTCTCTCCTCATCTTTCTCACCCTCGCTCTGCTTCCAGCTCTCATAAATGCTCTCAGTGCCTCGGTTTCTGTGGCCCACATAGGCTTTGCCCAGACCAGCAGTGTTACAGAACCACGATACCATCGCTGGGGAAGCAAAGGAACTTTAATAACAAGCTTCTTTTATAAGAGAAGGTAATCTTTCTGGGAAAGGACAAATAAACTTGCTCTTTGTTTTGAAATTTCTTCTGTTTATTTTCAACTAAAGCCCATATTTTTCCAATGTTGTTAATGTTTTCAGGTGCCTTTCTTATTTTTTATGGTTGTTATGACCTTAACATTCATCAAAGCTGAATAGCTAAAATTGATTTGGTTTAGACATAGCAGTAGAATGAATCATGACAGTAAACTTGTTCGACCGTTTACTCAAGTCTGGAGCTTCATAAGCATCTGCAGTACGTACATGCTTGAGAGGAGCCTTGCTAATGGTTGCCCTAACAAAGACGTTCCTTTGGGGGTCTC
>NW_010390167.1:10283-13666 GCF_000710305.1 Buceros rhinoceros silvestris | reverse complement strand
TCCTGCTGCTGCTGCCCACTTGTGACTTTCCTATGGCTTTTGGCATCCACAATGGTTTGGTGAAAGAGAACAAAGGTAAAGCTTGGTTTTGGGAGGAGGAGGTAGGAGCAACACCCGGTGTATCCTTTGTCCCCTTGAAGCAGGGGTCAAGCTGGAGAAAAATATGGGTAGCATATGATACAAGTGAATGTCTTGACATTTCCTTCAAAGACATACAAGTCTTTTGGGATTTACTGGTTTCCCATGAGAAGCCACATTTGTTCCTTTACAAGGTCAGAGATATAGATGCCAAACTTGCATTGTGTCAAGGATTATTCCAGCATGAGCCCTACTTTTGGGAAGATTAAGAAAAATACATACTTAGGAATCATCTTATGTTTATTTAGCTAAAATCACTAGTAACTTGTCTTGGAGTGAAGTCTGCTGTAGTTCTTTGCCTTCAAACAAATAGAGGATAACCCGAATGCATTTGGATGTTACCTGGCTGAAGCTTTTAACAGTTGATAGCATCTATATTATGGTTGCCACAAATGACTGTTGCTCAGACGTACAGTACAAAGATTTAAGAACATAAAAAAATATTTTTGAGTACTGCAGAGGCACAGATGGGAGAGTTATAGTTGTTCTGGTAAGCACATAGCTGAATTTCCTGGGTCTTGCTCACTTAACCATGCTTTTCTAGGAAAAAGACACATTGTCACTGTGCATGGCCAGTTTTCTCCAGCTCAGTTTTCATAGCTTCGTGTACATAGAGTTGCAAACAGACTACAAGTCAGCTTGAACAGTATTTTATAATAGCCTTTAATTTGGTGGTCAGTAAATTATAGGAAATGCTCCTCTGCTAATCTTGCCAATACATTTCCCCAAACTTTCTTCCAGTAACCGCATTACTTTTGCTGCCTTAATGACTGTAGTTTCTTGGCCTGCGTTTGCAAGTGGCTGACTGATGGCTGCTGAAGAATCTGTTGAAATGTAGGGTAACGGAACTGATGAATGCGTGTCAACAATGTGACTAATCCTCAGTGGCAGAAAGTCCACGCAAAGTGCTTGAACTTGAAGACCCAGGCAGAAAAAGCCCGTGGTAAACACCATTAAGGTGGCTTTGTCTAGTGAGACTGCTGTGATGGAAGTGTGTGGAAGGTGTGGCTTGCATCTTTCTGTTGGCTGATAACGGTAGTTATTGTCGTTGCTTTCAAATGAAGGTATCCCTATAAACTGGTATTCACTGGTGCTCCCACAGAACGTGGGGTTCGAGTGGCTTGACAAACATCTGAGACGCTATTTACAAGTGTGCTGATGCCATGAAAAATGAGAAGCCTTGTAAATATTACATATGGATCTAGTAAGTAGCGTTGGACTGTCGTAGCCCTCTCAGCTCAACTGGAATGCGACAATATACATTATCTGAGGCAAATTATTTTCTTGTAATGTGTCTGCCACAAAGACAGCATAGCACAGCTTCGGAATACAAACAGTAAATATCAGTAGCCGGACCCCAGGGGAATTCTGCCGATTTGTTCGGGCTGCCCTCTCAGGAGCTGAAGTTTGCAGGAGG
The DNA here is from genome assembly GCF_000710305.1 of Buceros rhinoceros silvestris. Lineage (NCBI taxonomy): Eukaryota > Metazoa > Chordata > Aves > Bucerotiformes > Bucerotidae > Buceros > Buceros rhinoceros. Next base: position 12,111 of record NW_010390167.1, on the reverse strand, counting down.
TGCCAGTGCAGGCTGGTGCGAAGTGAAACAGCGGAGTTTTGCACTCTACTCCCCAGAGTAACTGTGGGGATCCGGTGAAGCACTAAGAGCTGTAGTGAACCCCGTTGAAAAGCAGCCTTTGAGCTGCAGTTCAGCTGCTTCTCAGTGTGCGACACGTGAAGAACCATCTGTGGACAGGTTCAGTGGTATTCTTTGGCACACTGACTTTTTCAGCAATTACGTCTTTTGCATTTCATATTTATGTGGAAGCTGTTTGTATGTTAGTGTTTGTGACGGGCCAGCTTCAAAAGGTTTGGAATTCCAGCTTCAGCTAAGCATTAAAAGGTCAGAGCCTTGTCCAAGGCTTATCCAGCCTCTCAAGAATGAAAGCCGAGTGGAAACAGTCTGATGGGAATAACATATTGCCCTCAAGTGGAGCCAGACTTGTAACCCCTTTTGTTTCTTTTTTTTTTCTTTTTTTCTCCTGTCCATCTCCACTTTTCTGTACTGTTCCTGATGTAGGATCATCCCTTAGACCAGGCTTTAATGCCCTCTTCCGTCACATATTTTCTGAGGACTGATTACTTCTGCAAATCCCACAGACGCTAAGTCAGGTCTGCTGTACTCAGGTTTCGATCCTTCTCCCCAGGACTGTTTTATATCTGCTGCATTATGTGATTTTTTTGTGTGTGTGCGCTGTTTTATTATTTTTTACATAAGCGTGTGATTGAAGGAATACATCTTACTCCTGCAGTGGAAAGCCAATAAGACTGGTGGCCTCTGCATCCAGCAGAGCTTTTTTTTTTAGTTCTGTAGAGGCTGCAAAGGAAATTGTATCTCCTGTCCAAGAAAGTTTGCCCTTACCGTAGTCAACTCTATCGTTCCTCTGGGAACACACTGGGAAAGCGCTCTCCACTCTCCAGCATTATTTGGTGTGGAAGTGAGAAAGAGGAAAGGAAAAAAATTAATTAAGAAGAAAAAATCTTTATTTTCTAAGGCTTTCTAATTCGTTTTTTTCTGGTGTTTTCTTCTTATATTTAAGGTGGAAATAATGCCAAGAGAAGGTCCGTGGTGACATTTTGGTGCTCTCACCTGGAGCTACTTGTAATAGAGGAAAAAATTAATACAACCCTTTAAAGGCTCAGGCTCAGTTCAGGATTTATATAAGCTTGGGATGAATTTGAAATCCAGAATCTGAATACCTCAGTCTTTGAATTTGAAGTCTCTCTTTGAAAACCAAATTATTGGCAATAATTTCTCTTCATAAAAAAAACAGCTGACACAAAGTACCTCCGAACAACAAGACATTTTAAAACTTCTTTGGCAGTTTACCAGCCGAAATTGCATCCGGGGAGGTCCAAGGCTGTGGTGGTGCCACGTGGGATGGGAGTGCTCCTCCGCTGCTCTGCCCAAGGCGGGCAAAACACCCTGTTACATGCTCTCTTCTTACTAACTCTGCCTCGTTCCTCCTTGATTCTCGTGGCAGGGCTGGGATGATGATGCGTAGATTTTTAATGCCAATTATTTTCTAGTTGCTTTTTGTTCCAGTTGTTCTTTTTGATACCCTGAAACTCAAGTGAGTCCAGATTGCTCAAGGCACTACAGGCACCATGACAAAGCAGCATCCAAGTGTTGACAACCACCGTATCTACTTTCTTTACCAAAATGCTTTATTCTATGAGAGCATATAAAAATTATAGAGCCACAAGTTTCCTAAGTTCTCACAGAAAGTTTAAACAATTAGGAAAATCATTCCTCCGCTTGTATTTGTCTCTTCCTATCTGAGTGGTGGCCCTAAGCCTGCATGAATCGCTGTGACCGGGAAGGCCTGCCAAGCTCTTCGGAAGAG
>NW_010390167.1:0-10203 GCF_000710305.1 Buceros rhinoceros silvestris | reverse complement strand
GCACTAAAATGTCTCTGGAATCCATTCGGTGTGAGGAAAGCACAGGCAGTACCTCTCCTGCAATTCTCACAAACTACTTTGGTAAATAAAATATGTGACCACAAAAGGGAAAAAGAAAAAAGCAAAGGGATAGAGCCACTGGGCAGGCAGACTGAAGGAGTGGACACCCACCAAAGAGGCCGTGGTCATCCACAAATGACACCGTTTTTTAAAAAGGTTGCTTCACTAAATTATTTGTGACAGAAATGCGGGCACCCGTGATAAGTGTGGTATGCCGCCAAAAGAGTGCATATTCTAAAAAAAAAATTCCAAGTAATAGGGAATTTGTGGCCATTTATCTTATAAACCTGTTTCCTGTTTTAGACTCAGTGGGTCAGAAATTCGCTGCTGTAAACTGCACAGATCCATTGACTTCTAATTTATAACAACTGAAAACAGGCTCTAGAAGGAGGCGAAGCCGGCTTTGAAAACCTTCCTTCTGTATGGTGTGTTTTTCATCTGTCTGTACAGAACAAATAACAAGACCGTATCTGCAATAGGTGCTTGAGGACATGGGATTGACCTCAGCTGATTTTCTCCCTTACTCATGTGTGCTCTGTTTTGAAAGGTTTGGCGGGGGGGGTTGAGGCAGAGGTGAGAAATCATTTTGGAGATTACACTACTGTGTTTCCAGATACAACAGTCCCAGCTTTAGCCTCAGGTGGGCGAGTTTTCCATTTCCCTTTCAGCTTATATTAAATTACATTGCTTTCTTGTCATAGACATAATCCTTTGATGAGAAAAGCTTGACGGTGTTTCAGAAGAGGAGGAAAATCCATCTCTGCAGAGTCACCAGAGACGTTGGCTATTACTAATTGATTCTACATGGAGAGCGCAGCGGTGACAGCCATCGGTCTGAAATGGTGAGACAAAGAGTTTCTGACCTTCTTTGAAGTGCTGTGCACACGAGCTCCTGGAAGTGTAAAAAGTTTCTCTTTGCCTGCCAAGGGCTTTGGTGCCACGGGCTGTGTCAGGGCAATTTGTTCTGTGTGCGTTGGGAGGGATGAGGATGGGGACCTCAAGGGACATCCTTCGGGTGTAGCACTAAACTCACTGCTTAGGTGGAAGGGAGATAGTGAGGCCAGTCAACCCCAAGTTTTTTTCTCGGTTTTAGTGAGATCCTTGCAATGACTTGTGATGCCCCTACCAAGGCCTTGATTTCACTTGGAAATTTGTCTAGCATAGCAATTGGCTACAAGTGCAGAGTCATCATTTGTCTGGTCAATAGGCAAGATCCCCAGTGGGAATGGAGCTACATTCTCATTAACTCAGCCCATGTCCCAGGCATGGGCAGAGGTGGTGGGAGAAGAGCACCTTCTGGCAGCAGCAAAGAGCACAGCTACTGAGGTGAATGTAACCCGGACTTTGCATCCTGCTCTCCCAAACCAGCTCCAACACTCTCCACTGGCACTTGCAAGTGGATTCTCAGCTGTCCTTTTCTGCAGCTGTGACAGGAAAGGTTTCCCCAAGCTCATACGGAGTTTGCAGGGTCCCTTTGGACTGTTCTTCTTTTTGTAGTGTAAAGAGGAGGGGAAAAGATTTCACTTTTTGTTTCAAGGCAATGAAGTCATCCTTCTCTTGGAAAGATGCTGTTAACCTACTCTCTGTCTGCTGCAGCAGCAGCAAGTTACTTGACTTTGGGCAGTATGTCTGTAATCCCTACGCTATGGGCACCGTCCCTGGCAGCAGTGGTTTGCCCAGGAGAAGCGAAACCTATAGGGCCATGGAAAGCGGTACCCCATCTTCCCGATCCTTCCCTAGGTGAGCCAGCCATGCCCCCTGGTGAGCCTCCACAAGGGTACGGAAGGCTGGTGAGGGGCAAGCAGTCTTGCTGCTCCAGCGGGCCCGTTCGCTGCTGTAATCCAATGTGCTGTGACAGCCCTTTGCTGGGCTAGCAAAGAAAATAAATACCTTCAAAGAAATTGCTGCTGATCCAAGAGATGAAACTGAGAAGCTGATAATAGTGAGCGGTTATGAAAGGTGTATGATGGTAATGCAGAACCTTGGCAGGCTCCTCTCGAAGGAAAACAGTGCATTCCTGGCACACCAGGTAGCACTTCACTTACTGCCACGAAAAGCTGATTAACTTTCAACACACAAAGACATCCCCCTGTGCCCCATTGTGAGGACCAGATAGCAAAACACTCAGATGTCCTGTACGTTTTACCAGGGGCTCCTGTAAGGACAAAGAGTGACATGTTTAATGGGGACTGACCTTCAGTTCTGGGGGTTGCGCTTGTCCATTGCACCCAAGTTATTCCATAGATTGATCTTGAATGAGGCTATAAATTCTGTGCTTGTGTTCCTGTAACCTAAAGTCTAAGTTGAGAGAAATGTCATTGAATGTTGGGAGGCTTTTAAAATGGACTTGTGCCTGAAAATGGAGTTTGTGAGGAAGTAATAAGTGATTGGACTTAACAGTCTTGCATGATTTCAAAATCTGGATTTGACCCTGTTTATAAAAACCATTTGTCTTGGACTCATTTCAAGTAGGTTTTTGTTTCTTACGAATGGCATGATTTAAGAAGTTCTTTCCCAATCAGTAGACTTGAAATTAAGCACAGCAGTCACATCCCAGGAATTTCAGAGTTCAACCGAAAGGTGTTTTCAACAGGAGTACTTTCAGTTATCCTTGTTTTGTGATCGCCTCTTCTGAGCTCTGCTAGCCTTAATAAAAATGGCACAGGCACAGGGACAGAGCGGGTCAACGCAACCAAATAACCCGAGATTTTCAGTGAACAAGGAATTTTGCTGTCTTGTGATTTCACCTTCTGAAAGTAAGTGCAACAAATAAATAAGTAAATAAACTTAGCAAAACTGGAAATTAATTATTATTTTTAGTCCTACTAATATTTTCATTTGACTACCAAAAAAATCCAATCATTTCCGCAGTTCTGATGATGTGAGATTTCTTTTGCAGAAGTATTTGCTTTTTATGGTATTTTGTTTATTTATGTTAGTAAAAAAGTTAGAATACCTTGCCTGAAGGGGAAAATATTTGGATTGGAATTGAAGTCCTCTGCTGCTCCGTAGGCAGGAGGGTTGCCTCTGTGGGTAGGCTCTCCAGCCAGGTGGCATTCGATGTCCTCTTCAGCCAGAGCTTTTCCAAAGAGCCGCTCTGCTGAAGGGGGGACTACTGTACAGGAATTTATCAAGTGAAGCTCCGCACGTGTTATTTTCAGAGTGTTGGACATTGCTTGAAAATCAGCTCTGAAATATTTAGAATATTTTTCTAAAATAACTGCTTTGGAAAGACAACTTTTTTTTCCTAGCAAGCTGTAATGGAAAACTTCCAATGTTTTTTTTTAATTGTTTGCAGTTAAGTAGGAAAAGACAATGTGACGTTCTTAAACTCATCAAACATGTGGCCAGTAGAGACAGATCTCTAAGGAGTAAACTGTAACAACCGGCATGCGTAACCATCTGTCTCAGCCAATCAGGTGTGGGTTCAAATGAGACACTTTGCTTCCTTTGTTTTTCCTCATTTACTTGGTAGTGTAAATGAGGATATGCTTTACGTTGCAGTCCTCCACCTATTTCAGTGTGCTTGACTGTCATGTCTCTGAAAATATCTCCGCTTCAAAAAGCCAGTAGCAGTTTTCGAGCGCAGGTTAAACCTCTGCGGTCCTTGCAGAGAACCAGGTCGGTACAAACTGAGGTTCATCCATTATAGCATTTATACATGATGACATACATCATTACGTCTGGTTGCTCTATAGTGTCAATAAAAAAAGTCTCGTTGGCTCTGGAGAGGCTTTGCCTTTTGGAACTTGCAGACTTCCAGGACCTAGTTACCCTTCCTAGTGGATGGGAGGGGTGGTGGACCTCACCATGCTTTAGGGACGTCATGTCCAGCGTTCAGGCTCATGGCGTGCCTCCTGGTCCAGGGCCTGCAGGGGGAATACGGGAGGAGGGAACTCCCCGCATCCTCTCACGTATGCGGTTTGACATGTGCTTCAGGCGGGCTGGGGTGTGATGGGGACCACCCCCTCAGCCTGACAAGGTGGGAGCTGTCACCAAATGCAGGGCTGGGATGGGCGATACTTTGGAGGTCTGCCTCGTTCTCCCCAACTCATTTTATCTTTTTGTGCTCCTTGTGCAATCTGTTGGGAAAATAGACAAAGGCATGAAGGCCATTAAACACCCCTTTAAAAACTCCCTGTATTTCAAGATGGGTTTATTGCATTCGTGCTGTTGGGGACTTTGACACGAGGGACATGTCTTTCTCTGTGTTTTTCTGCACAGCGGGACAGTACAAACAAACCATTGGAAAAAACTTTTGCAAAAAAATGTTATTGTTGGCCTGATTTTGTGAAGGATTGTGTTGCTGTGGCATGCTTCCTTGGGCTCCCTCTGGGACACAAGAAAGAAATCAGTATTTTTGAGTGGTTTAGCTGGAAATGGAGCATACAGTACTGCCTGTGACAGGAAAATTGCCCCTGTCAGGGCTCAGGCTACCCCTGTCTTTACCGAAATCAGTTAAGCATGGCAAAGGGTTGCTGTCGTTCCCGTTCTGGGAGGCACTGGTGGCTGGTACTAGTGTTGTAGAACAGGGTAACAGCTACTTTCACTCCTAAAAGCTGAGCCCCTGAGTAGATCCAAGAGCGGCAGCCTATGAAGGGATTGCAGACAGCATGATACTGGAAATGTGCTTCTGGGCTTCACTCCTTTTAAGTAATAACACTCAGTTCCTTCCCAAAGTCCAGCCTGGGTCTTGCTCATTTTCCGTTTCTGATTCGCTGATTTAGTCCACGCAGCCTTTTGGCTCCTCGGCAAACGGCTGCTGATGCTAATGAACAACCTCCCCTTGGCTTAAAGGGACTTTGTGTCAGTCTCCTAAAGCACGCAGACTAAAATGATTCCTCTGATGCCCTCAGGAGAAAGTGGGGAAAGATCTCCCCATCCCACCTGCCTTGGCAACCTGGTTTTCAGTGGTGCTGGGGAAAAAAAAAAAAAAAAGCCTTTGGAGATGTCTTGTTGTCTCCATTAGAAGCATTTCTGCCATCTTGGAGACATCAGCTTCTTTAGATTTTGCGTGGAACCAAGAGAGAACTTCTGTCAATTTAGATCATGTAAATTGAGTTTGAATATGAGCTGCCGTTTGTTGGAAAATTGAACCAAGCCTTACATATAGTTATAGATATCAGTTACAGTTTTCACTAAGCAATTATCAAAACCCAAACTTGTAGATCTTTTCACAGTAAGCAAACTTCCCTGAACATTTCATAATAAAGATAATAGCATAATATTATTTAAAGAATACTGGCTGGGCTCCAACATATGTTTCCTCTCCTAAAATCTCCATCACCAATACTCCACAGAAAAAAACCCTTGCGTGGTTTTGTGCTCTGTCAGGTCATTTGAACTGGCTTTCTTAACACTGCTGGTTATTTATGATTTCTAAATGAATGATAGCTGTCTCCTCATTCTCTGCAGAAATTTTGGAAACCATTTAAAAAAAAAAACAACCACCCAAAGGTGCGTGCCCAAAGCCTCATTTGTCCGTGTGATTGATGGTGCAATAACCCAGAATGGCAAGTTTCACTCTAGATTTTTTTGGTAAAGCAAGACGAGTACAAAGACTGGGCTAATTTGCAGATCTGAGCACTTAAACTGCCTTAATGCTGCACAAGCCTTACTTTACCCAAATCTCAACTGACACGCTTTTGATTTCTACCTGTAGGCTACCAACAGTTTCTCAGGGTAAAAACTAGCAAGTCAGTTCTGCTCTAGTCACTTCCAGAAAGCCAGAGGCATTTGTACCTGTGAACTGAGGGGAAGGGACTGAACTAGAGCTAAAAGTCTGGGAATGGAGGCAGCTACACTGACAAGGCGTCTGTGAGTTCCGTGAGGAGCTTCAGTCTGGTGGTTACACGGGCTGGTCGCTCCCTTGTGAAGATCTCAAAGAGCAGAACTCCCAGGCTTGGGGCTCTCACTCCCCCATCTCCTCTGCACAAAGCAGTGATTTGAGGAGCGTGGCCTTGCTCCTCCTCTGCTTGCTCTCTGACCTGCACATGTGGGATCTCTGTCTGAAATGAGCAGTGGGAAGTTGTTTCTGTCAGACCTTAGCCGACCTCTTTGGGAAGAGGGTGGTATCCTCCCCCATCTCTCCCCGACACTGGTGTCATTCAGGAACCACCAACAGCCTCCGCTGCCTCTGAGCCCTGACAGCCGGGCGCTGGGGATGCTGGAACTCCGCACGGCACAGCTGGTGCCCCTCTGAGCAGCCCCCCATCACTCTGGCTTTGTGGCTGGGCTGCCCCTTCCTGGAGATCATCTCCAGGTGGGGTCAGGCGGGAAGCGGGGAGGACACTAGAGCCACATCATGTCCTTTGGCTCAGGGTTATTTTGTGAAATCTCAGATCTCCAGCTGCTCCTCAGCTTCCTTCCAGGTTCAGGCCTCTGCCCCTCGTGCACTGGCCTGTACAGAATGATGTTCTGGTGACAGCAGCCACCATCAACCAGGACAGCTCCCGGGCCGTGACCCAGCCACACGCCTCCTCTGCCTGCCGGGCTGGTATTGCTTCCTCTGAAGTTTTCGTTCTATTTTAGCAGCGACAAAAATGCCGATCGCATCCCTCAGATGACCCAGCCCTCGCCCATTAGCGTGCCTGTGTCCTTGCAGAGCGCAAAGCCAAACCAAGGAGCTGAAACTGCTCGTTAGAGCCGTCTGCAGCTGCAGGGCTTGTGGTGAAGGGACTAAGTGGCTTTTGGAGCGTGGTAATGGGATGCAGATACTTGGCCCTATGAGTTATTTGTTCACGTAGTCTTAGTCAACAGTAAGCAGAAGTTAGTGGTTTACAGATGTTGTCCGCTGTCGGTCGCAGCTCTGTTTCTCACAGTTCAGCTGTCTCATCCGAGAAGCGCTGTTACTCAGGCGAGTGGCACTCTTGTTGCCTCTCTCAGCAGAGCCTTGAGATACAAGGCGGGGGGCTTTCTTGTTTATTTATTACGTGTTTGTTTTTTCAATTGTGTCATGGAGCAGAATTCTTCAGACGAACCTAAAAAAGCTGCACAGAGTGGAGTGGAGGGCTTTTTTGTTCAAAGGAATGTAACAAAGTACATCCCAAATTTCCACTGCTTGGCTCTAGGGCCCACCTATTACTCGAGTTTTCCCCGAGGAGTGTCCTCAAGCAGCCTGAGACAGGTACAACGAGGGGAGCCTTTGGCACTAGTGGATGCACTGTTTATCTGCCCTTCCAGGTTTGGCCCACAAAAAAATGTCAGGAGGTGAAGCAGGGACAAGTCCTAAATCAGGAAAAGGGGTTTTGTGGGACGGGTACTGATGCACTTCCAGTATTTCTATGTACCGTGCTGCAGGGGGAGGAGAGGGTACAGGAGCAGGGCTGGACTTGGCCTCAGCACAGGGACCACGCCGGGCGCTTAGGCTCAGTGCTGGGAGTTAGTCTAAGAGTCTTGCTGTAGAAACAGGAGGTGAGTGAGTGATTTAGCATGTCCTTAAGCCCACCCTTATTCTAAACGTGCTCCATGTCTCTGAGTACCAAAGTATTTTTTAAATATCTGAGCACTATTCATTTCCTCACCGAGTCTGCAGCGCAAAGAATTGGTATGTGCTTGAGGGTTATCAGAAATTACCGGTGTTGAGGGGTCTACGGCTAGGCTGGCTTCGCTTAAATACAAGTCTTGCAGCCACAGGTATGGTCTTCTGTGGTCAGGGCTGATGTAGATTGACAGAGCAATGTGAGCTTTACCCTTCTGCAGATAAACAGAGGCTGGCAGGCTGAAAGCTGTCATTGCAGCTCTTTTAATCAATACGAAATTTATTCAAAGGTTTTAGAATGGGGAAAGTAATCAAAGGAAAATAAACAGAAACAATTTGATCCGAGGGGTTTACAATTCTCTTTTAATCAGCTACATCTGGGGTATTGTGTTCGACTGTAGGGCCCACTTCACCTGAATGATACTGAAATGCCTGCCAGAGCTCAGCAAAGAGTGCTAAGATTAATCATAGGAGGAGAGGTAAGACATCCACGGACAGATAGCTGTCTGCAAGTAATAAAAAAGGACATACTTCATGGACAGAGGAGAAGGATTTAATCTGTGAGAGGCACATTTTTAAAAAAGGATTTTAGGCTGAGCAGCAGAATAGCAAAGCAAGGGCTTCCAAGAGCAAAAATGTTGTAAAGAACAAACTTGGACTCAAAAAACCCTGCATATGTTAATCGTTTTTTCTTCTTTCTCTTCTCTCTGATTTATATCAACTATCCAACACAGTTAATAACAATATCTCCTCCCCCTGAAAGCCAAAGGTGAAATATGGATGAATTTTCAAACTGCAAAATGTGAAGCCTGTGAAACAGAGTAGTTGAACCTGCCCTTACAGAACCGGAGTAGAATTTCACAGGCCCCTGATAAACTAACAGGAGCGTGGGTACGAATTTGGGACTTGGTAAATCTTGCAGTGAAAAAAACCACACATCGGTTGTTTCAGCAGCTGATGAATAAAAACATGTAAGGATCTGGAATCCAGGTGTTGGGAGCGAGCATCTAGAGGTGAGCGATTGGCTCTGTCGTGTTTAGTCATTTGGGGATCTCAGTCTGTATTCACCAGAGATGGTCCTAGGGCTGAGATCACCACTCTGATTTCACTTGTCTCGACAGCAGTCTGGAAGGAAGTAGGGTCTCTAATGCAAAGACCACTGCTTTATTTAGTAAGCCATGTAATCCTCTTGTGTAACATGAGCAATAATATCACGTTACGTATGCTGTAACTAACAAATTACTAAGATTGATCTTGTAAATCCACAGAGAGAATGACAATTTACTACCCCTCTGTAAAGCATGTGTATAATCCAACCTCAGTTCCTAGCACAGAAGTAGTAAAAAAACATCGTTAGGCAATTATTGCAAACATCGTTTTCATTTCTGTGGAGGTTGCTCTTTTTTAACCCAGTTTTTCAGTTGCAATTTAGCCACAGACCGCTAATAAATGCAGACAGCCTCTTCAAAAATCTGAAGTGTTAACTTGCTGTGCAGCTGCTAGGAAGAAAAAAACCTTGTGATTTCTAATACATGATTTAATCATTTTTTCATCCTCGACATGCACGTGTTTTAAAAGGACAATAATGCCTCATGGCCTAGGAAGGAGAGTGATGGGCACACCCTGTTATGTTCTCTGTTCTGTATTGAAGAGGGATGTGTTTCTGACTAGTGCTGCAAAGATGATTCAGGTTTTGTATTTCCCCTGTTATTCGCAGGGCAGAAGCCGGTATTAGTACAACAGCGTTTGAGAAGATGGGCTCCTATAGTATGTTTGAGTCCTTGGCTGGCCCAAAATCAAGATCAAAGCAAAACACATTGTGGGTAAGAGAAGAAACATTAGCAGCCAGAGTAACTCTCTTAGACAGAGAAGTGTGCAAGTGTGTGTGCAGTTGCACAGCCACCAGGCTGCCACAGCCCGACCCTGAACTGTGTCACCTACCAGTGGTGCTTGCAGCAAGGAAGCGTGGGCTGTTGGGTAAGAATCAACCCAACGCACCGCGTTGCTTCCTCAGACCCTTCAGTCCCCTCGTTCTTCTCCCGCATGTGGCCTTCAAAGTGGGTCTCTGCACACATGGAGCTCAAACATCCTGCTGCAGAAACAGGTTCGTGTGTCTGGACACTGGAAGGTACCCACAGGCTGTTAGAGCCACGGGATGTCCTGCCTGGATTGAAGCCTCTGGGTCGGACAGACCTATGCTGAGCGGTTGTTGCATACGCCTGTCCTTGTCCAGCAGGTTCGTGGGTTGTCAGCCAGGGCAGGAGACGGGAACAACAACGCTCCCTGCGTTTCTGCAGGAGACAGTAAGGGAAGGACTGCGCTTTACTGTTGTTTGCCTCCCAGGAAGCATCAGGAATGGCCGAGATGAAAACTCGTCGCTTTACGCTCCTTCGCAATATGCTTGTATCAGCTGGAGTCTCTAGTGTGCATTTTCCCTCCTTGTCCTGGTTAAACTGGTATAATGCTGCTGACAGGGCAGGACGGGTCTTTGGGATAACAATGTACAACTCTAAGTTAGGCTTTTCTTACGGAAAACAGTGACTCTGATCTTGATTATTTCTCAGCAACAATTTTGCAGGTGCACAGGTAAGGATAAACTCAAATGCCATTTAAATTGTTATAAAAGTTACACACATATATATATTTATTTAAAAAATATATAT
>NW_010390166.1:0-26368 GCF_000710305.1 Buceros rhinoceros silvestris | reverse complement strand
GGCCAACGGCCAGGGCAGGAGCTCTGTCGCTGTGTGCGCCGTTCATTGCCGAGACACTGTCCCGCCAAGGAGCTCCCCGGCCAGTGGGGTGCAGTGGCGTGCAGGAGGCGGAACAGCGTAACGGGCTTGTTTCGCGTGTCAGCCAGGCTGGTGGTGTGTTGAACCAGGACAGTCCTGCAGGCCTGGGCCCGCCTGTCGGGAGCGTACCGCAGTACGATAAGCAGGAGCCCCGAAACACAGACGGGGTCTTACCTGGACCTTTCAAATAGGGTGATGTGCATTACTCCCCTTGTGGAAGTGTTTCGAAGACAAAAATTGTGACAGGGCCCAAGAGGTGGAAACAGCCTTTAAAATTGTTTTCTACGTCTTAAGAAAATCAGCTATGGCGTGGACTGCAACAGTACTGTTACAATGTATCAGTAAAACGGCAGAATGGTAGTAAAATGTTAAGTATCTTTATGCACTATGAAAAGGTCTTTCCTAGAAACTTGTCGGTCCTTCAGGGTGGTGGGAGTTAAAGGGAATAAATGCTGCCTCCTAAATTCCAATGCATTAACGGGCAATTTAAAGTTCACTGTTTCTCTTGCTCAAGTCACCTTTTCTTTCCTGTCACAGTTTTTTATGCAAAGTGAGAGACAATGCAATCAGCTATTGTTTTCTGCCTTTTCAAATATTAGAAAGGAAAATATACGTGGGTCCAGTAAGTGCTTCCTGAATGGTGAAAGGAGTGAAAAATTGCTTGAAACCACACTGAACATATAATATAACTCTTTGAACTACGGTGTGTGAGTTTGGAAATAAAAGTATTTGGAAGAAAAAAATATTTTACAGAAAAGGGCACTTTATTCAGGAAAAGCAAAACTGGAATTAAATGAGGACATTATGAGCATATATTATGTTACATATTTATATCTACCTATGCATTTTGTACAATCTGTCTAAATACGACTGTATCTACAGCCTAGAAATGAGTTCTATTTCAACTCAGTCACTGACACACACAGGCATCCAGTGTGTCTGTGTATGCTAGTGCTGCTATCTGCAACTTTATGCCGTTTGAAATAAATTGCACCTTAAATTTGAAGGCAATTTTAGGTAGTTTTGTGTGCAGTACGGATCCCATCTTTGATATTTAGCAAGCCTGAGATCTTTCTAACTTGTGAAGTCTGCATGTCTACAAACTAGTACGGATGTGTTTGTGTTTATTACCTTTTTCCATGCATCCTTGAAATTACTAAATTACAGGTATTTTACATGTGTTTTGTGGTACAAGACAGATACCGTCCGCTAGTATAATTTATCTTGAAACACCCTGTTTTACAAAATTACAGAAAAGCACAGCAATTTGCTCTTTTTTTATTATTATTATTATTATTTCTAAGACTATGGCAAAATCTTCAAAGCCCGGAAGATGTCTTCTAGCTAAGAACTTAGCCATGTAATAAACAATTTTCATCAAAGCACTGGGTTTGTGGAAACAGAGTACAATTGTGGATTTAAAATTTTGATAATGTTCCTTATTTATTAGCTATTTTGTCTTTTGTATTGTGACCTAATTCAGCCAGCAAAGAGATCAGCCCTTATGTAAGATTAGATACACATACATACACATACAGCAGCCCAAATCAGATTAGCTGCAATCAAGGTAATTGTGTTGAACAAAATTGTTCATCTGTGCTTTGCAGCTGCCTTTTGGCTCTAGTGTTTGATCCCAAGTTACTGAGTTATACATATGTTCTTCCTTAATCTTGGTTAACTTAGATTTTATTTTAATACATAATCACTCTTTAAAACTCAAGGCTGAGAGTGGAGCATATTTAGTTTTGAATACAAATTAATTAATATTTTCTTTTCTTTTTTTTTTTCTGTGGTACAATTCAAAGTTCTTTAATGGAGACTCTGGAACTGAGGTTCCCAAAATCTGAGGCAGTCACCTAAATTGCCTGATCTCTAGCACTTTTACCAGTTATCAAAAGCTACTTCATTGGTCAATCTTCATGTTCCTTCAGCAGCTAAAGTTAGAGCATACTTAGAGTGCTAAATACCACACAGAGAGACAGCAGGTGCCTTTTCTTGCGATTGATCCTATGCTTTTACAATCTATACATAAGAAGGCAGTATGGCTTTTCATAAGCTCTAGTAGCTGTGTTTAGAGAAAAGGAGAACAAAACCAACCCCCCCAAGAGAAGAATAGCCCTGGAGAACTTTAGGATAGTAGTCACTGGTAGAGCTGTCACCCAGTGCTGCAAAAGTCTAAAGAGTTCAGGCACTTTCTTGGAAGCGGGAACTCTGGTCTGCCAGGCTTTCTGAGGTGTCTGAGGTGTCTTCAGCCACAATTCCCATGTTACAAGAAGAATCTGATCTTATGGTTCAGGTAACTTATGGTTGTATTTATACCATAATTCATGGCGACATCTGAGTTGTTGCAGCTGCTACTCTTCATCATATTGAAACTAAGGTGTTACGAATACAGAAGGGCAACAGTTGGAGTACGAGAAAGATGAGCCCTATATTTGAGTAGGATTTCAACATTTATCTGCTTCTTTGACAATTATTATTAATATCTTGTCCAGCTTGGCTTCACAAACCTTTACTTTTTCACATGCTGTAACCTAAGTTTCATATTTTTGTAAGATGAAAAGTTACATTTTTTAGTGGACAAACAGAAGACTTTTCCAGTTACATTGAAAAGTAACCTTGTCTCTCAGAGAGAAAAAAAAGTTAGTTTCTAAAAATAAATGGCCTTGTAGTTGTGAGCTGTTTTTCTTCCTTGAAAAATAAAACAAAGAATGGGAAGAAAAATCAGCATTTGGTATAAGAAGACATATTGATATCTGATCTCAGATATCATATTGCTAATCACGAGAGATAAAAATGGATCAATACATGGACTTTTTTCCAAAACTTTTGAGGATTGTCATTAGTTTTTGAGGTTTGTTTGTCTTTGTGCCGAGCCAAAAAAGCTTTTATGCTGTTTTTTATGATAGTACCTGAGAAAGAAGAAAATATTATCTTCAACAAAAGTTGGATTTGAACTGCAGATTCTATGTAAAAAGAATCCAACATATCCAAATGTTATCTCTATAATTTTTGTAAAGATCTTTGCAAAAGGAAGAGGAAACAAAAAGATTAGGAAATACTAACTAAGAAGCTCATTGTTAAGCCTATTTTCTACAAGCTTTTGTCCTTGTGTAAGTTAAATTGTCCATAACCTGGAGCAATCTCTAACGTGGGGCAGAGCGGGGGTGGGATTTGCCCAATTCTCCTTTTACTTTGAAAATGCCAGGGTTTCTGCATTTTCCTTGAAGAAATGAACTATGAATAAAGCCACAGAGCCATATGCCATGGTATAGAGCTTTCTCCTCTAGGCCTACTTTATGTGTAAATACAACAATTCCTAGGAACATTCTATCCCAGAAATCTTATTCTATTGTCCCAGAACTGGCATTCCTTCCTTACAACTCTACAAAAAACTATAGGTATACGTATTTATACAGTTATATACATGCATTAGGAGATTATGTGTATATATTTACATATGTTTGTAGCAACAGTTTTTGTAGTTGAATCCTCAGTTACTAATCAACTAACACATAATGTCTGTATCTCTTTTGTTAAGGGGTTTGGTGTGGAAGGAAAGCCGGATTGCAGAGTTTTGCTCTATTAATCCATTCACAGTAGATATGTTTATACAGTGTTTTCCTCTACTTGTGTTCCAATTTAAATGAATTTACTCAGATTAGGCTGCACAAACTCTGTGCTTTTTCCATCTTGGTGCTTTTTATTGTCCTGTTGAATTGTAAGAATCAATCTCGTTAATGGAAGAGAGTTATTTTTTTGTCTCCCTGCAAGGGTTGCTACTCATGTGTTGGAAATACCATCTTTTAACTGTTGTACTAGATTAATTCTCCTATGTGCCAGTGATTATGCCATGTTTGACATGATCTTATCCAAATCAATGTATTCTTGGTCTTGGATACTAAATAGTACAGACTTCAAGACAGTCTGCTTACTAAGACTCTTGGACAGGCTTTGGAGCAGATATTCAAGCAACATTATCTGTAGTATCTCTTAAAGAGAGTACAGGTTTCTTCATAATATGCAGTATGACTGAGACCTATTCTCAGATACCAATGATTTGTCATGCAACTTGGGTGAGTCCCATAATCTTAACATCTGTTTTCCTATTTATTAGCTTTATATTGTTACTAGACCTAGCCAGGAAATTGATTGTATTTCCTATGAAAAATTTGTGTCATTTGAAAAGTCCCCAGTTCAGGAAGAATAAATTAAAATCAGAATTTCTTTAATTATAATACATTTCTGGAAAAAATCCTTCTGTAGCTTTTGCTGCACAATGCAATGCAGAGAACCCTGCACAACCATTTTTTAGTAAGTGCTAATTTTCTATCAAGAAATGTATAAGTAGAGGTCATTTAATCAAGGTGATCTCTCAGGAATCCAAATATATAGTTTAGTAATATGTGAAATTATGAACAGAATAAAGCATTTAAAGGCTTCAGCAGTTCTAGAAGTTGCTTACTATCTAAATAGGCAAAGAGTCTACCTGATACTAAATGAAGATTACAAAAGACTTACAATTAAGTAAGAACATTAAAAATGGTGTAAAGTTTTATGTTAATGAGACTTCAGTAAAGGATAAAAGAGTCTGGGTCTAAGTACTCTTCCCCTCATTCCAGTGAATTAAGTATGTGGCAGGAGGAAATTTAAAACCTTTCTTATATGTGAAATGTTTAAAAAATACAGAGGGTCGTATCTGCAATTGCAAATTATACCCATTTTTCCAAGTTTCCTCCATGATTTGATAACTCTCACTGTAGCTATCCCTGTAAATATGACAATAAATTTTTAAATCTCCAGAGAACTGGTAAATACAGGCAGATGCACTTAACTGCTGGTGAGCAACAAAAGTCAGTCTGCAGGAAACTGTGGCACTAATGTAGCTCTTGATTAATCTCTAATTACACTTTTGTCATCTTAGCAGGGAGACAAAACTATAGCAGTTCCTAAATAGGCAGGCAGCATTTTGGCACCTAGCAACCAGCCGTTCTCTCATATTAGCTGCAGTGGACTCTGAGCTGTTACATGGAAGGTGGTTATGGATCACTGCTCTATTATTTATAGAGCAGCATTTACAGAGGCCTTCACAACAGTATATAAATTAGCAGCTTAATAGGCCATCGCTAACTAAAAACATGGCATGAGCTGAAGCATCAAGTATGAAATTAAAATGTGACTTGGAGATAATAATGTTTGTAACACACATAGAAAGGAATGTCGATTTATTTCTCTATTAACCATTTCACAGGCAGACTACAGCATGGTCTGTAAGCATTTTCATATGGATATATGTGTGCTTATCCCTCTGATTTCTCATATGCACAAAATGTGCGCGTATGTGAATGTATAGACATACAGATTTATATGTAATGAATCTTCTATTGCATTTTCTCATGTATGTTTTTTAAAGATTAGTGTAAAAGCTTATTTATTTTTTTTTTCACAGCAGGCTAATATAGCGCAGAGACAGATGAGCTAGGAGAGTGGTGCGAAAAGGGATCTGCTAATTGGACAGCAGGCTGTAATAACACTCCAAGTATGTTCGTGAAAAGGCCTTATTAGCTATCAGACAAACAGCACTAACTTTCCTCTGCCTCCTGTTCTTTGGTAAGTTACCAGTGAGAAGACCCACTCCAAAGACAGACCTCACACCTCTATCTAGTGTCATTCAAAGTGAATAAGATTCATGAGAGATTAAATGGAATAAATGACAGCTGGCAGGCTGCAGTTGATTCCTTAATTAATTAAAGACATAATTAATGCTTAAATATTAGGGACTGTGGAATAAGAGAATAGGATTATTAAGAATGGGAAAACATAAGCAGAGGACCTGTAAAAATGTAAAGATTTCATTTCTTTAATTAAACCAATTCTTGGGAATGAAAGACAGTTCTGACCCATACCACAGTGGGTATGAAGATTCTGATCTGAAGATTCTGCTGGACTGGGTCCCTTTTTGCTTTCCTCTTCTCGAATGTATCATCAGAGGAAGTCCCAGTTCAGTAGGAGAACAATCACAGCCTGGGTAGATGTAGCAGATGATGGAGAGGAAGGAACTCAGGTGCATTCACTGCCCGTGTTCACACAGCTGGCTGGTGAAAGAAAAGGGACGCTGCATTTAGCACTTCCAGCCGCTGAAATCAGTGGCAAAATCAGTACTGTCTTTAGTGGAAGAGGAAATTGTCTTCAGTTTTGTATTGAAAAATCCGTTGCTGGATATGCTTTACCAAGCCATCTTTCTTGACTATGCTCTTTGTTACTGGATGTTTCTAGAGATTTTTTAAAAGAGTTTATTTTACTGGTTTTTTTCTAGGTGATTGCATTTTTTGTATGTTTCTAG
This sequence comes from Buceros rhinoceros silvestris, assembly GCF_000710305.1. Lineage (NCBI taxonomy): Eukaryota > Metazoa > Chordata > Aves > Bucerotiformes > Bucerotidae > Buceros > Buceros rhinoceros. Next base: position 19,947 of record NW_010390166.1, on the reverse strand, counting down.
CTTAAAAGTGTACTAAAAAAAAAAAAATTTCAGAATTTCCCAAATTACTGTACTATAGAGTTTCTCCCTGCTGGCTGGGCTGCTAATTTCTACTGTACTGTACAGAGAGAGTCTTAAGCATTGATGAGCACAGAACTGAAACGCAGGGGCTTACTCCGAGCAGGTGAACCTACTCCTCTAAAATATTTTCTGTAGTGGTATGTGCGCTTTTTTAAGCTTAGCAAAAAAAAAAACCAGCCAAAAGGAGAGTAAGATAATCTGCCCACTCATACACTGAGGTTTGCTTTCTCCTGAGCAGCTTTGTGAGGGATACTGCTAATCCTGGTTGCTCCACCAGGGACATCCAAAACAGTAGCAGTGTCCCCTGCAACTATTACTGTGAGGTGACAGAACCTTTTGTGGGACTTAAAACAGAATATAAGTCACAGTATATACATATATATATTTATAATATATATCTGTATTATTTAAAGGCAGAGTAGGAAGTCAGAGACCTGAGCAGGTAACTTCTGAGAGATATTTTCCTTTTTCCCCCAGATTTTCATGGCTAAAAGTGCGTAAGAGTGGTTGATTTTTTTGCTTTTGTACACAAATAACTGGTTAGATAAATAAAGAACATTAGGCTGATGAAAATAATTTCTTACAAAATCTCCCATTTCTACTAAAAAAAAGAAAGAGTTATCATCAAAATGTTGCTGTCATAATGCTACAAGATGACTTAATGAACAAGTTGATTTCTATGACGATGCTCAAAGAGTTTCAACAGGAGAAACAAACCTCTTGGAAAACTGTGAATCCTGCAGCTCATCTCTGTGGGGTCACATATGTAAATAAGCCAAGACTCATGTGAGAGAGCTGTGTTGAGATTCAGATTTCTCCTGACTTTGACGGGGGGGGGATGTTTTTTGTTGTTGCTAATTCTAGTTATTGGGAAGAAAATTACTTTTATCAGTGGAGATACAAAACCATTGAGTAGGAATTATTAACTTTAATTTTTAGACTTCAAATCAGAAGTGTTTTAAAGCTGAACGTCTGCACTAAGTAAAGCTAGTGAGCAAATACACCTTGTAATTCAAAGAACTGTAATCTGTAGCCAGAATAAGAAAAGCAATAGAAAAATTATTCACAGAATCACAGAATCATCTGGTTGGAAGAGATCTTTAAGATCATTGAGTCCAGCCGTTCACCCTGCACTACCAGGTCCATAAACCATGTCCCTCAGCACCAAATCCACACGGATTTTATTTTATTGAATTTATTTTATTGAATGTTGTGAACTCAGTAATTTTTATTACTGCATGTTGTTGCATAATTAAGGCTGTTAATAAATTTTAAGAATTTGTTTCCATATCTTAATATGTTTGATTTTTTTAAAGTGCTATTGTTACCCAGTATGATCTATGATTTCACATGCTCCTTCAGGGGTGGGAGGCAGGCGTGGAAAAGCCTAAAGGACGTTTTTCAGCTTAAATCCATACATATCTTCAATCTTAACTCCACATCAACTTAGCCATAAATTTCACAAACCTGTTATTTTTAATTTATTTTATTTTGTTGGAGTGTAAGACATATTCAGTGGCTGCTGTAGCTAAAGGGAGCTCCGTTTGTAATATTCAGCATAGCAGAAATTAGAAAGATATTTTTATTTTTAAAATAACTTCTAAAGAAAGACAGTAAAGAGATCACAAATGAAATTTAAAAGACATATTGTCAATTACCTCTGATGATACAATTTCCAGCAATTTGTTTAAAGATGACACCTTGGTTTTAATGAATCACTTTCAAGGGGTATTTTTCAATGAAATGTCTCTCTCTGGTGAGTAATTTAGAATAAATAAATCCATACTCGTATCAATACAAAAAGTAAAGGCCTTTTATTAGCCTTTGGGATTTATTAGACATGGATATTTAAGGATTAGAAAGAACTTCTGACACTAAGGTTTAGGGTCAATAAACAGGTCACTGGAGCTTTGAACAGTAAATCTGTGCAAGACAGCTTCGGCTGATGACTTCAATTAGGCAATGTGTTTACCAATCATTATAAATTTTATTTCATAAAATATATAGAGTCAAAGAACCTGTATCACGTCTAAAATAATTTTCACACTTTGCTTTATTTTTTTTAGCATTCTATACATACTACATAGTAATATCTTTCCTTGCATTTTCAGTGCTAGATACAAAGCCCATTTTTAATAAAAAAACCCCCACATGAAAAAACTTTGTGAATTTAGCTTAAATGATGAAAATATCAACCCCATGAATCTTTGAAAAGACAGTTCAAAAGTATAATATTTGTTGAAAAGGAAGCTATTTCTCTATTTTCACAAAGTAATGAATAGTGTTTCTGTTCTGTTCAACCATGTAACTGATATATGATTAGGAATATATAAATTATATTTACTCAAGAAAAAGAATTGTCCTAATATTTCTTATTTACGACAAGAAGGAAAAGAGCAGTCTTTCTTTTTTTTTTTTATTTTCAGTTTTGTAATTGTTAGGTTGTTCTAAGGTTTATTACTTTTTGTACTTTTATAGGGTGCATAAAATTTCTCAAGTAACTGAGTAATCCTGAATCTTCTCAACATTTCCAAAAAGAGAAAGAAAATGCTGTGTTTTAGTTATCAGAACTTGAAAATTACAGCTAATGAACGTGTGTGTGTGTAGGCATTTGAAATTTGATGTAATTGGTTCTCTATTTCCATTTTCTGCTCTCTCTATACCAGCCTTACAAAAGTTGTAACTTCTGTTCATACAGATTTATAAAAGAAAAATCTCTACATGCAAGATTTCAAGATAAATGGAAAGTTTTATTGTACCATTTTGTTTATTTCTATGTATGTTTGTGAGTACATATATATGAATTTTAAACACAATGAAAAATGCATTAATTAGATGCTTTGTATCATTGAGAGAAATAGTTCTATTTGCAATTTCCCATTTAAAAAAAAAAGAAAAATATTCCTTCTAAAAGTGACATTGTTCCCCTGTACTCAGCACTGGTGAGGCCTCACATTGAATACTGTATTTAGTTTTGGGCACCTCACTACAAGAAGGACATTGAGGTGCTGGAGTGTGTCCAAAGGAGGGCAAAGAAGCTGGTGAAGGGTCTGGAGCGCAAGACCTACGAGGAGCAGCTGAGGGAACCTGTAGTGTTTAGCCTGGAGAAAAGAAGACTGAGGGAAGACCTCATCACTTTCTACAACTACCTGAAAGGAGGTTGTAGAGTGTTGGAACTCAGTCTGTTCTCCCAAGTAATAAGTGATAGGACAAGAGGAAATGGCCTCAAGTTGCCCTGGGGAAGGTTTAGGTTGGATATCAGGAAAAATTTCTTTACAGAGAGGGTTGTGAAACATTGGAACAGGAAGGTGGTGGAGTCCCCAGCCCTGGAGGGATTTAAAAGACGTGCAGATGTGATTCTTAGGGGCAGTTTAGTGGTGCTCGCAGTGCTGGGTTAACAGTTGGATTTTAAAAGTCTCTTCCAACCAAGATGATTCTGTGATTCCGTGATTCTGTGAAATCTGTTGTATGAAATAAGCTGTAGATTTGTTTCTTTATTCAGCAAAGCAGTGAAAGTATTGACTTCAAATCATGGTGTTGTAAGCACATGTAGAAAGTTAAGCACTCGTTGAAAAGTTTTCACTAAAGATGGACCTGGTTCACTTTTAAGCCAATTTTCCTTTGCCTTTTCATATATATTTAGTCACATTTCTACCTAAATTAAAAAAAAAAAGTTTAAAATACATTATTGTCTTGTGTAGTTTATGATAAGAGTGCTTAAAGCCCTGAAGTTCACCGTACTATCCAAATAAATAGCTAGCAAATTAATACCAGCTGTTTTGATGTAGGGTACAAAGCAATTTTTGTTACATTATAAAGCCAACACATAAGTTAAATGAAAAGTTTACCTAGGGCTCATGACTTTCCGTGGGACCATTTTTTGTTTCTGTTTTGCTTTTGGTGATATCAGAAAACTGAAAACTGCTCCACTATATTTACAGTCATTTACGTAGCAAAACAGAAATTTGACTTTCAAGTAATAGATAAAGAGCACATACTAATTCCTGAGCTTCTTAATTTTCTATGTGAAAATTAAATCTAAACCCACTCACCCGCTTTATTATCTGACAGGTACACAATGATGCAGGAAATCTGGGCACGCTTTTAAAACAACTATATACTAATTCTTACGAAGGAGAATTTATATATTCTCCCTTACCTATACACAACATACTCTAGTTCGCTCTAGGTTTTAAGAAGTTGGAAGATTCTCGAAGTCATGAAGTGTAACTGAGATACTGCACTTGCTGAAAACAAAAGGAATTCTGTCCATGCTTTTAGGAATGTCTTTGGTAGTTTTTGCTTCTGAATGTGCTGGAAATGGCTGTCAGCAGAGAACTGTTTTCTTCCATACAGTATGGCGCTGCTACAATAAACAGAGGCTTTAATGTTTAATAAGCACTCTTTTCTTTGGTTTTGTGACACTGAGAATTTAAGAAGATCTGGACCCCAACTCCAGTATGCTCTTCCATAAACATGCAGATTCAAAAACGTTTTTGGAAGAAAAGTAGAAGAAAACATTTTTTCTTGCTGAAACTTTTCGCAGTGAAAGATGACTTTAGAAATACCAGTTCTGTGAATACCTGTTCACACTGTAGATAGATTATAAATCAGAAAAGGAAAAAAGTTTAAAAAATTGATTGTATTTTAAAATCTAAAAATTAATTTTCCATTTAACTGTTCATGTCAGTTTCTTTTGATTCTGTCTTTTAAAAGAGAATAAAAATGCTTCAGTGAAAATGTGATATTTATTTCCAGTCAAAAGCAACTGATGTTTCTGGCAAGAACTTAGAAGAAGCCAGTTTCATACATGATTGTTTTCTCTGACTTTAGTGGAACTACACATCCAACTGTACAGCTAAGTTTTTGTCTGCTTACAGCCTAACTGATAAGGTCTAGATGGACTATAGATGGACCCACCCACTGTGTTTAGTTTGTGTAGATTTGCTTACTCCTTTCTTCTTTCCACACGCATTAAATGTCTTCCAAAGGATTTGGCTTACATCTGCCACTCTGTTACGCTGCAGTCAGCGATTTTCCTCCTGCTAGAGATGAAACCTCAGACAAACAGCTCTGAAAGAGAGCTTTATTTTTTGCAGAGGAAAAAAACAGACAATAACAAAACCATCACATACAAAAATTTTTCTTCTTTATCCTTCTAAACAAAGCTGATTTTCATTTTTGAAAGTGTAAGCCTAACACTCTAGCTGGGAACACCTTGTCGTCAAAGCTGAACCTGGCCCAGCATCATGTGCAGTAGGCTTCTCTGAACTCCACGGGACAGATCTTTAGCTGGCATAGATAAGGATTGCTGTATCTGAAGCAGTGGAGTTACACTGATTTACACCAGCTCAGGGACTAGATTTGAGTGTTGATTTACCGCAAAGAATCTGAACCCATTATACTTATGCCGATATAAACCTGAAGAAACCCAGTGGTTAATCAAACCCCCACAGAAAGAAATCTTTAGATAACAACTATAGAAATATTGGCTCTCTCTCCTAGGACTTCATTAACACATCAGATAAGAATGCTGATTTATGGAGATCAGTAAACAAACCTCAGCAGAAAGAGTGCCATGGAAAAAAACAGAGAAGTATATGAAGTATTATGCAGTAATAATAAGAAGTATTATGCGGTATATGAACAGACCATCTCAAGGACTGTATTCACTTATACTGTCTGAGTCAGGCTAAGATTTAAGGGAAGATGTTTCTAACTAACACTTTTTAAAGACAACTGAAAGGAGCAATGCAGAGCCCCTGTGGCCTGTTGATATAAAGGGCTGGGGGCAAGGAGGATCCTGGTGCTCTTGGTTCACTCAATGACTCATCACACAACACTGGGCTCGTCATTTGACCCTTCCTTGCTTCAGTGAAGTCAACTGGAGATTAGGATGAAAAATGTAGGTTCCTATGGAAAACAGATGATTTATAACAGAGCTTCCTTGAGTAAATACATTACAAAGAAGCAGTAAATCCATAAATTTTACACACACAATCATAAACAATGGAGTTGATGCCTTTCACAAACCAAATTTCTCCTTTTCTCTTCACGTTTTCTTGTCTTATTGCATTATTGTCACCATAAAAGCATGCATGTTCATAACAGATCAGCAAATGAGGGTAACTTTGTTACTTTCTGAGTCTGTGGTCTGGTAAGGGATGTAAGCGTAAAAACCAATTCCCACTCCTTACATAAATCAGCAGAGGCAAAGATGCCAGTTATATTTACTCTGATATCAAAAGTAAGTTTTAAAAAAATGTTTGGGACAACTGTCTGACTTTGCAGTTGCAATTGCTGGTGGCATGTGCACGTGTACATCGGAGACATAGAGCAAAACCTGTTCACAATCTGTTTTGCAAGCATTAGTACAATTTGTGTTTTCCGAAGTGAGCATGTGGCCAACAAACTGTCTTATATTGAAGAGCATTTTATTCAGTAATGAATTTTATGTTCCTCATCCTGAACTGCTTTCAAGGTTTAAAAAAAAAAAGTCAGGGGCTTAATTTTATAATCAAATCTCTGTGAAGATCAAAATCAAACATTAGGAAAAAGAATTGGGTTAAAAGTCTGAACAGCTTTTGTTGTCTTAATTTTATAATTTAATGATTTGAACAGGTCTCCCCACTACTGTGGGGGATTTTCTCATCAAAATGATTATGGAGCTTTGACTATGACCAACAAAAATATACAAGTTCTAACAATGTATCAGATAAAAGATCTATAGATTACTTTGACAGACTGACTACATACAAGGCTAATAATACAAGAAATGTGAAATGATGGAAGGGTTATGAAATACAGTAAATAACCCCACATCCCATAAGAATTAGTATTCTTTCAAAGTTCAAATGTCAGCCAGTTAAATCCACTGTTTAAATGCTCAGACAAAAAGCCACAAAGATCCCAATGCTATCTCATCAGAAGAAGGATTTTTTTTCTCCCCTGCTGGCAGCTTGCAGATGCAAAAGTTCTTGATATAGAGAAGGGTGCAAGTATAGCAGCAGCTAAGGAGTCTCAATCAGATAAACTGACATCTGTGACAGATAGCTCTCTTACACAGGAGTCACTAAGCCTTGCTAGCCTTTCTCACGGGAATGATCCACCACTATTACAGTATCTCTAATGCAGCTACTAACATGCAGTTTTAGACTCATTCACAGTTTGAAACAAGATCTCATTTACAGTGAAAAGCTGAAGTTTTAAGTAGCGTGGAAACTCAGTTCAGTTTTCCTTATCACTTCTCTTCTATAGCTTTAATCAGGTGTTTTATTTATTAGGGGTTCAAAAATAGTCTCAATGAATGGCCATTGGCTCTAGTCCCCATCCATTTAGTTACTTTTTAAGCTTGGCTCTAGTCCCCATCCATTTAGTTACTTTTTAAGCTTCATAAACATGTCTGCAACATGTTGTCAAATAGAAGGTTAGAAAATACACTTTTTAAGTTAAAATAAGTTGTTTTGTGTTATAAATAACGCTGCTTGCATAGATATTGAAATAAAAAGTACTTAAGACTAAGCATTGCATGCATTAAAATTTATTTTGTAGTATTTATGCTAACATAAGAAAAGATCAATAATTATTTCCTAACACGTTCTCTATAGCAAATCAGATCAGTAGATATTTCTCTTAGTTCTGAGCAGAAAAAGAAACTAAAAAAGTCATTTCAGAAAAATTTCTATTTTAGTGGATTAAGAGAATGTAATACAAATAACTTGAAAATTCTTGGAAAGGTACAGAAGAGGATGCGTTTTGTAGAAGGGATTCCTGGATTCTTATATTAAATAAGCAAACTTCAGGAAAAGAAAGAGAAAATTTCATTCTGGGCCAAGGAATAAGATACATACACTAATGAGATAAATAAGCAATCATCTAGAGTGTCAGAGTAAAATAATGTCATTATTTCTTTCTGAAAAATCACTCTAAGCAGAAACTGATACAGAAGAGTAAAAAGCACCCAGGAAAGGGTTCTTTCATCAAGTGAATATTAAAGTGAAATTTAAATAGGTTTCTGAAAGAAACTATCTGATGTCACATTACAAGTATGAACAAACACACAGGAGGAAAAAATACTAATTCTGAACACGGATTTCCTGTTAACTCCATTTTAACTAATTTGTACTTGGATTCTGATTGCCTTCAGATATATTGATTTTTTTTTCTAATTAAAAGAACTTTATTTCATAACTGAAACAAATAAGCTGTACCTATTCTAAATGTGGCCCTGTATATATGTGTATATATGTGTATATATATATATACACACATCTCACACATTGTGCATGTACTTGTATTCTTATCACAGTTAATCTCTGTGAATTTGGGGTATTATTGAAGCAACAGCTAAAGTAGTGTCATTTTATTCTATTTATGTAGTTCTTATTTACTGTAACGATCCTGGAAAAGTGAATGCTCTGATATAAACAAGTATCACCAGAAGTGCCGATAAGAGTATGGAATATGAAAAATGTTTACACTTTTTTTCTGACATAAGAATGGCACTAAATACTAGTTGCAAGGTTAAAAGTATCTGATCTTCACAGACATTTATATTTATTAAGAAAATGTAGATTTCATTTTATTCCCTGGAGCCCTTACAAAAACACAAGACACAGTCTCAATACTGTCAGAAGCAGCTTCAAAACAGATTATTGATATTCTGGCCCACGGCTCTCTCGGAGGATATTGAGTATCAGTTGCCTCAAATGTTGGCGCCAACCTTCCTCTTCTATGCACCACAAACCAGAATTAATTGCAAATCAATCGAACAAACTACAACTGATCAGTAAACCAATTAGTAATTTTAGCTGTTCATCCTGTCTTCATTTACTAAGGGGAAAGATATAGGATGAAGGAAAACAATTTCTAGTTAGCATTTAGGAATTTTTTTTTTCACTCTAATAACAAGGATGCCCTTGTAAAAACATTTCAAACAGGGACATAGCCAAGCTGGGCAATTCCAGCAGTTCCGTTGTGTTCCTCTAATGGTTCTTTTTATTTCTTATTGTTCTTTTTCTTGCCTATATTCCTTTTGATAAGAGCTGCTTCTTTCTGTTCTGGTAACCCTGCTTTTTCTCAGTTCTGTGATTGAGAAACAAAGGAACAGTGCAGACTGTGTGTATATGATCTCCACTGCATGTAAGATTTCTCCTTAGTTGCATAGAAGAGGGGGGTACAACCAAAGCAGAGGGAAATGCTGTGAAATACTGGCTGTTAGTCTTGATTCACCTAAGGACATTGTGAAATGTTCTATACTGTATTGACCTTTTTGTACACAACTTCCTTGTGCCAAGGGAGTGCTGTCTACAAAATATTCAAAAGAAGCCCATCATTGCAGATCTTACAGATCACAGTCCTCATCCTCTAATGAAACCTGTGCTGACCTGAGGCTGAACTTCCTAGTCTTCTGTGACGTATTTACCCAAATATTTATTCAGTAGAAGCTCTGCAAAGAACATTTCAGAATGTTTTCTGCTCCTGATTATTCAGCTTTGGCCTGTATATGAGGACTGATTCATGTGTGCAAGTGGGAATCAGGAGAAATGTAAAGAGAAAACATGTAGAAAGCTTTTTAAAGTTGCAGGAGCTGATTTGGTCTCTGCAAATGTATAAAGTAAATGTGACTTAAAAAAAAAAAATGTGTACGCTCTGTAGACAGAATAGCGACATAGTTTTATTTTACAGAAAATCTGAAAGAATTGCTAATTCAATCATTTATTTGACCAGATCCGAGGGGAGATGGTAGGAAGAAACCACAGATTCTAAGGGGGCAGCAGTAGTTCTAGCTACATGGGCTAAGGTAGTTACCAAACATGCAGGCAGTTTAGTCTTGAGGCTTTCTGTTGATGTCACTGGAGCAAGCTTTTGCATCCAAATTTTCGATCTTTGAAGTGTCCCTTGCCCACAAGTTCACCACTGCTTCAGAATCTACTGAGAACATTGAGAAATCAAATACCTCCTCTCATGTCCCTTGACTACGATCCTGACTCTCACAGGATTACTTTGTGGCTGTTGCTACAAGAGGAGGAATCTGTGGCCACCTCTGGAAAGCCTGTACTTAAACTCCAAAAAAGGCAGATTTTGTTTTTCAATGTCATCTCTGAACTGTGAATGAAGGAGAAAAAGATATTGAAACCTGTGTGTTCCATGTTCTAGATAAGCACACTAACTCCTCTGAGTTTCAGTTGAATTTACTAAAAGGTTTGTGTTGCTTGAAACATAAAAACCCAGTCCTTTAACTGAAGATACCAAACGGGAAAACAAAACAAAACAAAACAAAACAAAAAAACCCCACAAAACATCGCAAACCAAGTACATTTCAAGGTCTCAAAAATAATTTCCTGGAACATAAAAATGCACATACAAGATTCTCGAAGATCTCCCAAAAATTTGCACTTGTTTTGCAGTGTTTAGGCACTCAGCAATTAGATGTCCATTAATGTCTATTACTAGTAAATTACTCTGTAGGTTTTGTTAGAAAATATTTTATTCAAAGTATAATTGTTTTCTGCATAGGTTGTTTTGTTATTAAATTACAGTTCTGCCTGATAAAACAAAGACACTTCACCTAGAAAAAACCCGAGTTTTAACACACATTCTTGGCTCATAATTCTATGAATACTTCCTAATAAAAAAAGAAAAGATACACATATTTTTCCAGGGAAATGGTATATTTTGTAAGACTATTACTTAAAAAGTTGAAAACTGAACTCCAAAAGCCTGACTGATTGTGACAGCAGAACCTTTCACCAGCTGATTGAAATTAACAGTTTCTTTCAGTTTTTCTAATTAAGGCCAATGGGAGTTCTGGAATTCACCAAAGGTTTCTCAAATTGCTCTCTTGTTTAGGTGTTGGTGATATCAGCTTCTACCTATTCAACAAACAGTTTAGTCTAACAGGCAAAAAACTTCTTAGTGTGTTCTATCCAGAAGTGTTTTTACTGATGCCTTCTGCCAGTGTTTCTTAATAGAGAGCACTCCAATTAGCAATGAAAAGCAAATGATTTCTCCTGAAAGACTAATATGTAGTGGGAGCAACTCTGACGATGCGAATACAGAAATGTTGCCATTGAACAGTGACTAAGGACTCCCAGACATCACTGTTTACCTTTAATAACGACTACAGTTTTCTAACGCGAAAGAGCCTGATCCGGAGCATACCCAACATAAGAGACACCACCACTTTCAATGTTGGGTCCTACAGGAGCAATTCGTAGTTTGTAAACTGGTCGTCTGGGATCAGAGATCAGGCTGCTTTAGAAAGGAGATGACAGCTGGTCTGGGGAACATCCCGTCTGCAGTTACAGAAATCCCATGCAAGGGAAATGCCTGGATCTCCGCATGCTCTGGGGCCTGGTAGTGCTATTAGTTCAGCACTCCAGTATCCTACCCTTCCTGCGGACACTTACTCAAAAGGGCTGCCTTTAAAACACGGTCAAATGAGGAGAGCCCACTGTGATTCCATGAGAAGAGCCTGCATGGTATGGCAGATGCAGCATGCACCCAAGGACGGCAGGCAGGCAGAGTTTAATTCCGAGAGCATCCTGGGATTACCTGAAACCCTTTTACTGTATTTAAACTCGTATCTGTCACGACAATGCTGTAATCACCAGGCTGGTTACAGCCATGCTGTTGCATACAAATACACATACAAAGCATGTTTCCTGACTATCAGTACGTATCTGCAAAAGGACTGAGAAATACTAGGGTACTAAACGGTTCTGCACTGTGAACCGCAGTGCATCCTGCAGCCCTTGTCCACTGATGCTGCAGGTCAGGAACCTGGCTGCATTTTGGTGCTAGCTATTCTTCACTGAACGTTCATTGGTGAGATCTGGAAAGTGAGCAAATACTTCAAGATCCTGCAGCTGAGGCTTGTCCAAGGTTTTTACATATGATGCATCTGCTGAATAACTGTAATTTTACATCTATTATATATGACATTTCTTCCATACTCAGAATTTAATCTGGTTATTAGATATATGCCATAAATTTCAGACTTTCTTTTTAAATGGATTGCAAGCACATTAGGAAGATATAAATTAAGTGTTACTATATTTGAGAGAAAACTTTAGTATTGAAGTTTTATTGTAAAGTATTTAAAAACTCCTAATTTCAGATTCATTGCTCTGAAACAAATGGTTGTAGAATCATAGGTCATTTCAGAGAGGCCTTTATATGGTGCTATTCAGAAAATGATATATTATTTAACTTTCATTGAACAAGGAAAAAATTCTTGAAATATAAGTTATATATAGTGGCTTTTTTCACTGGGGGTTTGAAAAGCTATTTAAATGAAAGATGCGTGTGTGGTATTTCATCTTTTTAATGTTATTATTAAAGAGAAGGTGCTTCAAATGGACTTGTAGTAGCAATGAATTTTGTTCAATTTTCTAATGTACTTAGGCAACTTGAATAGCAAGTGTTTCATTCCTGTTGTTAAAATTAGGTTGTGTAGTGCATATACGTATACTATTGATGGACAGATTCCTTCTTGGAATATTTCGCATCACTATTACTATTTTAATTGGGGCTATGCAGAGAAGGGACATCTCATGAGCCTAATTCCCACAACTCAGGTTCTTTTCCAAGAATTTCCTACCCTAGAGTTCCTGTGTGACCTTGAACAAACACATCTGTGTCTGTGCCTTCTGTTTGGGTCTTTGGTGCTTCTTGTCCCCAATTTTTTGCATCTGCCTTGTCATCATCACTGCAATTGTCTTCATTTCTGCAGATACATATTAAAAGCATTAGGTGATGTGCTTTGCTCTTTTTGAATTTCTGAAAATTTTGAGGCTGAAGCTCACTGTTTCTGAACTGTGTTTTTGTGCTCTGCTTCACATCCATTTACTCCCTGTCTCTCAGTAAAGGTAGCTGGGCAGTGGCACAGGCAGCCCAGGCACACACCTGCATTTGGGTCAAGCACCACCAGTGAGCAGGAGAAGGCGAGACGATGGCATTTGGACACACGCTTCATGAATGGACCCAATGCATAGCTTCTCTGCTTCTTTCCAGATCTTTACAGGTAGATCCTGTAAAGGATCTACTGCAATCTGTGATGGTTATAGTTTGGCATGTAAACACTGAGGTCTGTGGCTGTTTTCTGGCCCTGAAGCCAAATGCTGTGGTTTGTATCTACCCCTAAACTCCATTGCATCATAAAATTGTGGCTTTGCCCATAATGGTTGTTGGGAACTTGGAAACAAGCCCCATTCTAAATCATCATCCAGAGCATGCACAGGTATGATCAGCAGCTGGGACAGGCTAAAACTCTGCCAGAAGGTTTACTAGCAGTTAACTCATATGGGAGTAGGTTGAGCTCAAGCCCAAGCCCTATTTAGTTTACTTGAGCAGGCAGGCAGGCAGGCAGACATGCAGTGGAACACATGAGCTGCCAGCACAGCAGCAGCAAAGTGGGGAAGGGCTGGAGAGAAAGGAAGGACACCCCGGTATTCTCACATTTGGACTTAGTACAACGGCACTACTGGCAATGATAGTAAAATGTAAATTGATCCCAATCTGTGATGAATTCTCATAATAATTTAAATACGTTTACAATCACAAAATTAGGCACTTGGAATTCTTTAGATTTGATATTAGTTGGTATGGATCATAACTGGGTTTTAGAGCAGCCACTCAGAACTGACTTGTCATCTGAAAAAATAGTCCACGTTCATAAACTTTAGAAATACTTTTTGTTATTACCTAATTTTAACCTGCTTCCAAAAAAGTATATTCCCTTTCCCATCTTTTGACCCAAGTTGAGATTCTGTGTGAATCTCAACTGAAAATCCATCAGAATAGGCTTGTTAATCTAAAACTTGATTCCCTGAAAGGATCAGTTTCTCCTTTAGCTATACCTGTGTTAATAAAATGGAGCTCCCATGACCTAATTGACATTCTTTTTCCAAATCACAGAATCACAGAATTGCTTTGGTTGGAAGAGACATTCAAGATCATCAAGTCCAACTGTTGACCCAGCACTGACAGTCACCACTAAATCATGCCCCTAGAGCATCACATCTACATGTCTTTTAAATACCTCCAGGGATGCTGACTCCATCATTTCCCTGGACAACCTGTTCTAATGCTTCACAACCCTTTTGGTAAAGAAATTTTTCCCTCAGCCTCCTTTTCTCCAAACTAAACAACACCAGTTCCCTCAGCCTCTCCTCACAGGACATGTGCTTAAAACTCTTCACTAGCTTTGTTGCCGTTCTTTGGACATGCTCCAGCCCCTCAATGTCCTTCTTGAGGTGAGGGGCCTGTAACTGGACACGTTATTCAATGCACAGCCTCATCAGTGCCAAGAACAGGGAGACAATCACTTCACTACTCCTGCTGGCCACACCACCGCTGATACAAGTAAGGATGTTGTTGGCCTTCGTGGTCACCTGGGCAATCTGCTGGCTCGTATTCAGCCACCTGTGGACCAACACCCCCAGGTCCTTTTCCAAGGGGCATCTTTCCAGCCAATTCTCTCCAAGACTGTAGCATGTAGGGAGCTGCTGTGACCCAAGTGCAGGACCTGGCATTTGGCCTTGTTGAATCTCATACCACTGACCTCAGTTCAGTGATCCAGCCTGTCCAGATCCCTCCGTAGAGCCTCACTACCCTCAAGCAGGAGAACATTCCCACCTAACTTGGTGTCATTTGCAAAGTTACTGAGGGTACACTCGATGCCCTCATCCAGGTCATTGATAAAGATGTTAAAGGCAGTAGGCCCTAATACCGACCCCTGGGGAACTCCACTGGTGATCGGCTGCCAGTGGATTGAACTCCATTAACCACCACTCTTTGGGCCTGGTCATTCAGCCAGTCTTTTACCCAGCAAAGAGTACACCCATCCAAGCCATGGGGTAATGCGTTAAGATGGCACCAGCGGGGCTGAGACACCTGCCTCCCCAGCCACTCTCCCCCAAGCCTGGAGCATTGCAGGGGTTGTTGTGACTCAAGTGCATGACCCAGCACTTGGCCTTGTTGAACCTCATACCAATGGCCTTGATCCATCAATCCAGGCTGTCCAGATCCCTCTGTAGACCCTTCCTACCCTCAAGCAGACCGACACTCCCACCTAACTTGATGCCATCTGCAAACTTGCTGAGGGTGCATTTGACCCCTTCACCCAGATCATTGATAGAGATGTTAGAGAGTTCAGGCACCAATATGGAACCCTGGGGAACACCACCTGTGACTGGCTGCCAGGTGGACTGAACTCCATTCAATACCACTCTCTGGGCCTGGCCATCCAGACGGTTTCTTACCCAGCAAAGAGTACACCCATCCAAGCCATGGGGTAATGCGTTAAGATGGCACCAGCGGGGCTGAGACACCTGTCTCCCACCTTCCCTTTCCCCCAAAGTGAGAAAAGTTTTCTCATGACTTTTGGGAAGAGAAGCCACAGCACCCTCAGCTTCTTATTGGGACCCAAGGCATTTCAATCATGCCTCAGTAAATAAGCGTATAAAAAGCGGAGTTTTCTGGCAGCTCCCCAGTGAGCACATTTTGATTTCAGAACAGGACTCAGAAAGAGATTTCTAACACAGAGAGAAAGAACGACGCTTTCCTCCTTGCAACAGTAAAAAGACTCTTTTGCAAGTATTTTCCCGTTTCCTCAAGGGGGTGGAAAGGGATATGTGAGGCATCCCCTCCCCCACATCGAGAGACCCACTGCTGGCTGAGGGACGCAAGAAGGATCATCCCCTGTAAGCTACTGAGGAAGCTGTCCTGCTGGGACCAGATGCCGCTTTCTTATGGAGGGACAGAGAAACCTCAGCCCACTGGAGTGGAATAGAAGAAGATATGATGGCTTCTTCTATGAGGGGTGAGAGGGAAAATTCTTTAGCAAAAGTTTGCTCTGACAGTTCATTTCTGGACTGAAACTTAGAGGTTAAAGACTCTTGGCGACTCTCCTTCCCAGCCCTTCTTGGAGCGGCAGTCACGTGGCATGCTCTTTGTTTAAGTGGGGATGTGGATTCAACGCAGAGGGTGGACATGTATCTGTATATATATATCTATTTATGTATTTATTAATTTCTCTTATCTGTCTCTGCTTTTTGACTGATCCTGTTTACATTTAAATGATTGATTTCAGGTTTTAATTGTGTTTAGCATTAAACCACTTCTGTTGGTTCTGTTCCACCCCTTTAATTTAAAACCTGTGTTTTGCATGCCTTTCGTGTTCCTGGGCAAAACAAGCTTGATGAGTCCTTTTGCGTAATCTTCAGTTTCGGAAGATAAGAAACCCTTTTCGGAGATAACAGCCTCTTAATTTCAAACCGCAACACATGGACAGCCAGTTTCTCCAGCAGAATGCTGTGAGAAAGATTGTCAAAGGCTCTGCTAAAGTCAAGGTAGACAACATCCACATGTTGTCTACCCACATGTTTCCCCATCTACTGGGTAGGTGGTGTTGTCACAGAAGAAGATGAAGTCAGACAGGACTTGCCTTTCATAAACTCATGCTGACTGGACCTGAGCAGCTGGTTGTCCTGTAGATGCCATATGATGGTACTCAATAAGATGTGCTCCATAACCTCCTCTGGCACAGAGGTCAGACAAACAATCTTGCAGTTTCCCAGATCTTCCCAGTCCGTCTTGTAGATGGCATCACATTTGCTAACTTCCAGTCAGCTGGGATCTCCCCAGTTTGCCAGGATTACTGAGGAATGATGGAGAGTGGTTTGTTGAGTGGTAGTGATAGTGACACTTCTTCCATCTGCTTGTAGAATATTTAATCTACATCCTCATCCTGGTTGGATGGTCTGTAACAGGCTCTCACCACAATATCTGCCTTGTTGGCCTTCTGCTTGATTCTTACCCATAAATGCTCAACGCTACAATCACCATCATTAAGCTCAAGACAATCAAAACGCTCTGCTAGCAGAGAGAACTAGCCCACTGCCTCACCTTTCTTGTCTGTCCTTTCTGAAGAGTTTGTAGCCATCCAATGCACCACTCCAGTTGTTTGAATCATGTCACCATGTCTCTGCTATGGCAACTACATAATAACTTTCCTGCTGTACAACGGCTTCAGGCTCCTCCTCTTTGTTGCCCAAGCTATGTGCATTGGCGTAGATGCACTTTAGTTGAGCTATTGATTCCATCATCTTTTTTGTGGGGACAAGCCCTAATCCTACATGACCATTCCCAGTCACCACCACAAATCCTCATCAATATCCCTTGTGTCTTTGCTTGGCACTTTGTCCCCTACCTCCACTGGTATGGCAGACCTAAGGACTTTGTTAGCACGCCATCCCACAAACATTGATGTGCCACTCCCAGGCTTATCTCCAGCAAGCCTCATTTCATCCCTTTTCCCCTTGAAGTCTAGTTTAAAGTTCTTTCAATGAGCCCTGACAACTCTTGCACAAAGATCCTTTTCCCCCTTTGAGACAGGTGTACCCCATCTGTCGCCAGCAGGCTTGGTGTCGCATAAAACTACCCATGATTAAAAAACCCAAAGCCCTGCCGGTAGCACCAGGCTCAGAGCCAGGTAATGATCTGGTGGGTCTTCCTATTTCTTCCCATATTAATCCCTGCAACTAAATGAATAGAGGAGAGCACTACTTGCTCTCCTGATCCCTTTAGCTGTTGTCCCAAGGCCCTGAAGTCTTTCTTGATTGCCCTTGGACTTCCTGTTGTGAGTTCATTGCTATATACTTGAAAAGCCAATAATGGATAACAATCTGAGGGCCATACTGGGGTAGGAAGCTTTTTTGCCACACCCAGGCACTGAAGAGGCAGCAGAATTTCCTCAGAAGTGAGCCTGGTCTGTGTATCAGGGCTTCTGTTCCCTTTCAGAAGGGAGTCACCAAAAACAAGGACCAATAAGTCACCTATAAACATGACTAAGTGAGAGTACAAGAAGTGTCCCAGGCCACAGAAGTATTATGTTCCCCATGGGAGGGTTATATATATATATATCTATATATACACATATGATGCCCATATCAACTCTGCTGTTAAAAAAACAATCTGGATTAACATGGAATCAGCTTCTTTCAGCAATAGGGCAGAAGAAATCCTTAAGAGACAAAATACATCAAGGCAAGTTCAAATACTGAAAATCTCCAGACTTACTAGTCCTCTTGCATTTAATTTAACTGATGACATAAACACTAAGCAGGGTTACATGGAATTATTTCACTTTTTTTTTATGAACCACATTTTTTTTTCTATCATAGTCTACAGAACTTTCAATTGCCTTTTGAAGCAAGGTGAAATGCATCATTAAAGCCATGGAAAGCACCTTAGGTTAATTACTTAGATACATACGGAGATTAAGCCTCCTAAGACAGAAGTTCTTTTCAAATAACTTAGTTTTAATTTGCAACTATTTTCTCCTATTCTTTCTTTCTATTGTCAGGTCTTGGAGGTTTTTATAGTCATATTTTTATACTATTCTGCATTATTATTAAATTCACAGTAGGCCTGAAAAAGTCCTTGTAATGAAATGTATATTTGAAGGCACTTAATGTAAACTCTCAAAAGAAATTTAGCCTTTTCTCAAATACCTGATAGTCTTTTCTCCTATCCAACGGAAAATGAATTCACAAATAGTTTCACACCTCATTCTTTAAAAGAGTGGAATGAATTGTAGCAGTTTTCTAAAGTTCTTTCATTTACCAAGAAGAGATAATAGCCACATCTCTAGAGTGGGTTGGAAATCATATGACAGTTTCCACATTTCTTATGAAAATAATAATTCATCAAGCTGAAATAGTTCATAATGAGTGTGTTTCATTGATCATTCTCTTAAAACTATTTCAGAATGGCTTTCACATTTTCAAAGCAAAATAAGTTTCTTTGTTTCAAAGCTTTTTGGTATTCAATTTTAGAAAATTTTAATTGGAGGAGGAAGGTTTGAAATCTAGGATTTAAAAGACTATTTTGAAATAGATGGAAATATTGTGATCTGATATTGATTGATTTAATTTGATCAATTCGTATGGAAAAAAATTGAGATTGAATTTTATTTAGATTCAAGATAAAATAAAATGTTAATAATTTAAACAATATCCGTGGAATGAAATCACTCCCAGAAAATTCCATCAAATTAAAATGTTGTAATGATTTAAAATAATTTACTTGAAACGACTGTTGTTCAATTTTTATAAGCAAGATGAAGTAAAGATATGAATAGGAATATGGATATTTTGCCTCATCTTCATATAAGGCTTATGCAACCTACAATTTAGTGTCTTGACACTCATTCAGTCTATCTGTGTTTCCCTGGCTTTTCATGAGATAGTTTGAAGAGCTTTGGTGATGCTCTGATTCTCTTAAAAGTCTTGTTAATTTTTGCACCATAGCAGCACTTTCTTCCAACTCAGCGTTCTGGTGCTGAGTGCATTCATCTGCATTGTGAAGTAGTTGTACCGGGCCACACATCAGGAAAGTCATCAGTCTACACCTTCCCACTCACTTGGAGAGGAAAACAGCATTTGTGAGGCTGATCTCTGAAAGACTTAAGTACTTGATTTCATTGCACGTATCTCTGTGCTAATATACAGACGGCTATTTGTCTTCCTGGAGTGAATGGCACCCAGGGGCTCTGGTGCTAATTCCCGTTCCAGAAATGAGAGACTCTGGCTTGACTTCAGTCAGTTTGTCTGACTGATTTATCAATCTGTTTTTTAAACTATCTATGTACATAAACATTCAGTATTAAAAGTGCAAGATTAGGCCAAAGCCACAAAACAATGCTGCAAATTCTGATTGAGTTTCTGATTTGAATTTTGTTGTTGCTGTTTGGAAACTAAAAACTTGATTATATGCTGCAGATAAGTAAAATTTTGCCAGTGGCTAGTTGGCTTTGCTTTTTCAAAGTTTACTGCAAAAACTCTATGGATTTAGTGTTTTGTATATTTAATTTTTTAAATT